>NC_090885.1:44118703-44136203 GCF_036669925.1 Montipora capricornis
AACCTAACTGGTCCAAATGGGTGAGGTACTTAAAGAACACCACTGTACTTGAGGGTATTGCTAAGTGCAGTCCAAGCTACATTATTGTGGATGATACTTGGAATTTTGCTTTGAAGTCGAGGTTATGCTTCACTTTAATCCAATAGGCCATTTCCGATTTCATGTCTGTCTCCTCTTCAAATCGAGTCCAAGTGCGAAGTTTCTGTGATAATAATTAGTTCTACTTTACATATGAATAAAAACTAATTTTCATAAGAAAAACTTCGCACTTAGACTCACTTTGAAGAGGAGGCTGACATGAACTCGGAAATGGCCTATTCAATGTACAAAGTTATTTTTTATGATCTTGAAGTAATTCCCTCTTCCCTTTGTGCGGTCGAGCGTCTGGAAAAGTCGGAATCCGGAACCGGAATAAGAAAAAAGAAAGGTCGATAATATCCAGTTCTTTTATTTCAGCTAACAAAAAATGAATGTTATATTACACACTTTAAACTACAAAATCGATTGTTGTTACGACTATAAAGTTCGTACCACTGGAGTCACTCCTGTTTTGAACGGCTCAAGTTGCGAGAATGACTGACATGGAGATTCCTATTTGTCCCTTGGTGGTGTGGGAGCAAAGTTGTTACTGAAGCCATGGATGAAAGGAGTCCAGAAAAGGAAACAAAAGTCCACAAAAGCAATTCGCCTTATTTATTGGCAGAAAATGTTAAGGTAAACAACTATGAACCTCGCCTTCCAGAACTCGCCGCATTGGGGATCGAGAAGAAGCACGGGAAAGGTAAGCACTACCTTGTGTGGCAGGTGTTCCAAGAGGAAGGGAAATAAAACAACCGGATATCATCGACCTTTCTTGTTCTTATTCCGGTTGCGGATTCAGGATTTCGGCATTTCCAGACGCCCGTGGAGCACATCTGTGATAACGGTAGATAGTTAGAAGTTGATAGGCGTATTACATAATTAACAATTTGAACTTGGAACATCCACGTTGAGTATATTGTTGAGGAAGCAAATAAGCTCCTCTGCGAGTCCTCAGAAAGTCAGGGATTTGCCAAGGCGACCTTTTTTGCGAATAATGCTCTATAATTCGGTCAGTTTTGGAATACGCGATGCCTGTATAGGGAGGGTGTGACACAATATTTAAATGAGTTAGTTATTGTGTAACAGCCTACTATTACAGATCACAACAATACCACGTTCCAAGAGAATATTTTTTCTTTTCAGCATGATTCAAATATCAAAATGGGCGCATTGCCAAATGCAGAATACTTAACTCTGGCATTTGCAACAAGAAAAAAGATTGACTTAAAACATACCTAACTTATTGAGCTTCGTGAATTTAAGAACAGAATAGAATAGAATAGAATTCTATTTGCTCGAACCACAGTTAGATGCACGATTGAAAGACGGAAACAAACAAATAAATATACAAAATAAGCATAATTACAATCTTATGTTATTTATAAGAAAACGACGAGCTTTTTTTTTTTTTTTTTGTAATTTATTTAACATAAAAGAAGTTTACATTGCACAAGATACATATATATAAAAAAAGAAAAGAAAACAAATACAAATAATACAAATAATGATCTCACATGCACGAGAACTGAGTGATTAATCAAAGAGGGCGAATAAAGTAAATTAAATCATGTAAAACGACGAGCTTATAAAACATGTTTTGACAGAAACTTCTGCCAGAAGAATAGCTTCTTTTTATCTTAAGTTGAAAACTGGTGTAGGCGTGATCTAAAACCCGCAACCAATCTGCTGAACACGAGGCGTGACAATGTTCAGAATTTTGCAGATGTTTGAAAATGCGAGAGGCCCTATCACTGGTTAAATGCTCCTCGCCCGCGAGGAAAAATGCCGGACCGTTTCACCAACGTAAATACACATCTGTGATTAACTCCCTCACACCATAGACTGAATAGCAGGTATTGTCAGGGGAGGGGATGGAGAGGAAAAAGACAAGAGGGAGCTGGGGAGAGGGAAGGGGAACGCCTGCAAAGCTCCCTCTTTTCTCCCTTTCCGGCCCCTCCCTCGATAATGCCTGCTACAAAAGCTATCACACCATCGCAATATTTACATACCCTCCCAACATTTTGTTCTAGTCTCTGTAGAGCATGTAATATCCTCTCTTTATGAGTTTTATCCATGAAACGTTTTGCTACCTAGAAAGGAAGAAAAATAATAATTTAGAACAATGCAACTGACACCTGATTACTGACATTCAGATTATCCTATCTCTTCATACCAAACAAGACAAATCAAGGAACATACTTGACTGCCTTTGAACACAAAATGTAATAAACACTAATTGCTATTGCCCCAGTCTTGATCCTTTTAATTTCTCTGTTAACACCCCTCCTCTAAAACATGTGTTTATACTTACAGACACAATTAACAGGTTCATTGTACTTTCTCAAGCATTAATACAATGCCTGAATGCATTCTTATCTTTTAACAATGAACTGGAAGGTGAGTTCTTACATTCCAACCTCTTAGGAGCCGGTTCATAAACCTCTTTCATAATGGCGGCCAAAAAAAAAATTCTTTTGCTTTAATGCTAAATAGCCTTTCTAGCCTCGCTACGACAAGCAAATTACAAAAGAATATTTGTTTCAAAATGAGGGCTAATTAGCACAAAAACAAAAAAGTGTAAAAGTGGTCGCCATTTGTGAAAGTGGTCTATGTAACTAAAACTGAGCACAAAAATCTGTTTTAAAACTATTTCCACATATTAATGTGCCAATAAGGTTTTTTTTTAATTGTTGCTAGCTGATCAGCCAGACATGAAATCTTCATCCTTCAAGACGTAAACTATTTTGATATTAACTGAATTATTAGAGAAACACATTCTGTAAAGTACAGACCCATTTTTTACGCTCAAAATACTCAGGGTTGTCAAAAAAATATTATCTATCAACAGGCGATAATGCCATCAGCAGTTTGCTCACACAGTGCAGTTAAAAAAAAATACATGAAGGCCTCCTGCTTTCCTTCCACTTTAAGGTATCGTCATAGGTTCGAAGTGTTTTCTAAAACCATCCTATTTCGCCGGCATTTATGCTGTGAGAATGAAATAAACACCAGTTTAATGCTCCTCAAATGTAGTTTTGAGTCCACAAAAGTATTCTTTTGTTTAAATGTTATTTTTTCTACATTACGTTCTCAAAGCAAAAACAGGTAGTCCTATTCTAGAGGCTTCAGCTACAACGGATTTTAAATTTTTCTGAAATTTTCTTTCACTTCAGCTAAATGGTGTTAGTCGGCGATTTTTGATATTTTGCGTTTTGCATTCTTTTTCTTCTATCAAAGTTGAAAATAGTGTTTTAAACCGGCAATTTACACAAAGTATGCTATAAAATCAAAGCAAGTCAAAAAATTGGAAAAAACGCTGACAACTTTTCGTGTACATCAAACTGTATTGAAAGAGTCCTGAAATTTGAAATTTGATCATTTTTTGGCAGGGATGAGTGCAGGGATGGCGCAGTGGTGAGAGCACTCGCCTCCCACCAATGTGGCCCGGGTTCGATTCCGAGACTCGGCGTCATATGTGGGTTGAGTTTGTTGCTTGTGTACTTTGCACCGGAAAGCTTTTTCTCCGGGTACTCCGGTTTTCCCCTCTCCTCAAAAACCAACATTTGACTAGATTTGCGTTAATTGTTGATTTCAGTTTACAGCGTCCCCAATTAGTGCTCCAGCGCTAGAACGACTAGACACTTCAATAAAAGTTCCTTTCCTTTCCTAGCCAAGTAAAGTTTTCATGCTCAAGTCACGATATTGTCGCGAATGTGCTTCTTTTAGGGGCTTTTACAAATCGCTACTCTAAGTCTTGAAAAAGAGCTCCCCGGAAAAAACTGTTGGCTGACTGTCAGTCGTCTGTCGGGCAAAGGAACTTTATTTAAGTGTCTAGTAGATTTAGCGCTGGAGCACTAATCGGGGACACTGTAAAGTGAAATTAACAATTAACACAACAAGTCAAATGTTGGTTTTTGAGGATAGGGAAAACCGGAGTACCCGGAGGAAACCTCTCGGTGCAGAGTAGAGAACCAATAAACTCAACCCACATATGACGCCGAGACGTCGAGTCTGGGAATCGAACCTGGGCCACATTGGTGGGAGGCGAGTGCTCTCACCACTGCGCCATCCCTGCACCCCAACGACTAACTGCCCGCCGACAGTTGGTCGTTTGTCGGCCGACAGTTGGTCGTTTGTCCGCCGACAAACGACCAACAGTCGTGTGTTTGGTAAAAGTGTCGGTTGACAGTTGGTTATCTGTCGGTGACCTGTCAGTAGCCTGTCGGTAGGTTGTTGCCTGACTATGGCCTCACAGTGGCAGTGTCTTGTTCCTCCAGTTACCACAATACTTTTCTTCATTACGGTAAAAGCACAGAACAATAATTTATGGTTATAAACGGTTACCAGATATTGAAAGGATATCAATACTTAAAATACATGTACCTGTGGTAAGAGAGCCTTGAGATGAGGGATAAGCGATGGGCCAACAACTGTACTAAGTTGAACTAGAGCTTCTAATGAACTGTAAAAAACTTGTGAGTCTGACGATGCCTGAAACAATGTAAGGCCATAAGTTCTCTCTACGGCCAACAGTGGAATTTACAATCAGGAAAAAAAGGATACTTCCATTTAACTTACAACAATAAATCATCATCACCATATCCATTATTTAAACACGATAGGGTTTAAAGCTCAGAGCTTCTGGGGTCGTGTGGGGTCTTATTATTGTTCTACTTTCTTCGTTTAAATGAGAATAAAATAATGCTTTAACGTTATTTTACTTATTGTCATGTTCAAAAGTGGCATAACATTTGCCTGTATTTGCGTGCTCTACATGTTTAAACACAATTGCAACTATCAAAACAAGGAACTATTTACTGCCATGTAAAGATTGTTCTACTTTAAAGGAAAAACGGTTATAAGAGTCAGCATAATAGCATGTTGGCTCATGAGGGCCCAAACTTTATTATTTATACTTAGGTTTCCAACCCTGGTCGATCAGTGGGCATATTAGGAGCTGGTACTGTACACTGGCCTGTGCACTAATCTAAGAACAGAACATATAATTCAAGACAAATGACCACAGGCTCTCCTCAGCTCACCCTCTAACCAGCTTCCACTACCAATTTTTAGTGTTTGAGTTTTCTTGATTTGGAAAAGGTCAGTTTGAAACCGCGTCGGAAGAATCGTACAATGGTAAAGCATTTTATGACCCCCCGTGCAGATTCAAAAGAAAGAGAACTCTGGAATTTTTTGCTATATGGTTAGTCAGCACCCTTTAACTTCAACTCTGGCAAAAATTGCGACGTGGCATGTTGATCTGTTTGTCTATGGCCAGCTCAGATTTCTTTGTTGTTGTTGTTGTTGTTTTGTTTTCTTCTTTTTTTTCTGTTTTTTTTTTTTTTTTTTTTGGGGGGGGGGGGGGGGAAATTTCTTGGAAGGAAACGGGAGAAGCCCGAGAGAGTTCAGACAACAGCTTCTGTCACCCTTACATTGTTCGTGTTATGATTTGTTGGAACGTACATGTATTCAGATGGTCTCTGGCACTTCCAAGACCAAGCCATAAATTCTGGGATATTTTCTTTCGAACTCTTCACTCTGCTGACACACTAAAGTAAAAGGCACTTTACTAAATTTCAGCCTTGGCAATGTCTTAGTGGGCCTCAAACATATTTCTTGGAAAATAAAATATTCAAGACAGCTTTTAGGAGGTCCAAAAATCACTATTTTAAGCTGTAAAAAAGAAAACTGAAAATTATCAAAAAGGAAACTTGCGGGAGCTTCATTCTAATCTTAAAGACTCTCTAAAGAGATAAATATTACTATTCTTGGTATCAAGTGTATGCTATCAATAATCACCAACAAAATATGGAATTTATTTCAAAACAATAATCCTAACACATTTTTTTTCAAAGGGAATGAATCAAGCTATGCTCAACTAAACACGATGTATAAGAACATGCCAAAGATCTCTTGGTTGCAAATATCTACAAAACTACAAGCCATTTGTTAAGAGGACTTAACTAGCATGAGTACTGTACAACGTAAAAATAAACCAGTGAAGCTCAATTCCTGTAGAAGAGGAGATTTCGGCAAACATACAATTCGTACACCATAAGAAAAATCCAATTGCCTACAGCCAAGCAAATACACTGCTTGAAACAACAGCAGGACCATAGAAATGAACAGGAAACAACAAAACCAAACGCACTCAACTAAACAATGTCCATCCTGTCACCTAGAGGAAAATCACAGACAAGCGGTTTCCCTCATAAGACTGCACTACTCATAAAATAGTGATGGCACAGCAACGCAACGGTTAAAGAAAGCCATTCCATTGCATCTGTAAGTCATACAAAAGTGCTCGGGTATTACCGATTTTTCACCTCAGCAGCTCTTTCAGAAACACATTTGCGAGGACAAAACATGATAATTTTAAAAATGATTACAACAAAAACAACAATGACAGAAATGAAATACAAAATTATGGTTATTGATGCCATGGTTGAAATTTTCTGGTAGGTTGGCTAGCTCTGCCTTGGGGCTTCAAGCTATCTGTCAAGAAAGTCAGTCATCACTTAACTCACAAGTTGTTTTCCATTGTCAGATTGCAACTTTATCGGAAATCCCACCATCCATGCCCGAATAGACGTTCTAGGGTTCTGGCAACTTCTCATGTTTCTGTATGTTTGAGAGGAAATACCCACGAGTACTTCGAGTAAGGATCTTCAACGTGAAGAACTTAGTTACGCTCTTTAGAACATCTACAGGATAAAAGTCAATCAGATCAATTTGCACACGGAAAAAGAACACCGAATGCTTGAATTGGGTTTGTCATGGTTCTCTTGCAGTGACTGGTAATGCTGCCTTGTTCCTGGTGTAGTTTACATAGCGAGATAAATTGTGTGAGATTTTTTTACTAGGGACTTAAAGCAACTCCCGACGACGTCGCCGATTTCAACAACCAGAAGTAAAAATATACTATTTGCATCTACTGAACATACGATTAACTTCACCCGAGTTGACGTTCAGCTATGGACGACTGGTAACACGCGGGTTCATTTATTTATTAATTTTCTCCACAGATCATAAAAAATTAAAAAAATTAATCTAAGGAGAAAAAAAAAACCATATTTACAAACAGTGGAAGAGGAGGCTAGCAAAAGCGCGGTGGCACCACACTAGGGAAGCCCCTCCAATAACTAAGTTGTTAGTGTATAAAAAATATTCCATTATGTATATACAATACAAAATAAAACAACTCTTCGTAAAACATATACGGTTTAGAACTAAAATATTTCACGACCTTGCTTTTAAAAGATGATAGAGTTTCAACTTTCTTAACGTCAGCCGGTAGTCCATTCTTCATTCCATTCTTTTACTTATGCCCTATTGAAAAAACTATGCTTAAATCCATTAGTTCTATAAAATTTAACTAAATGTTATAGTGCTTATTAATTATATTGTATAGAAAAACTACATCTCTCAAATATCTCCTGTTGGATAAAATAGTTCAGATAGACGTGAATCATAATTGTCGTCTGAGTTGAGGATCCACCTAGTTGCCCCTCTCTGAACCACTTCTAGCATGTCGGTGTTGCGTTTGGTGTAGATTCGCAGCTATACTCTAATAAAGGTCTTATCAAAGAATTAACAATAAAGTGTCCTTTTCGTGACTGTGTCATTCACGTTTCTACAGGTTCTTTTGAGAAGGCCCAGTAATCTATTTGCTTTTGCAGAAATGGAGCATTCCTCGACAAATCCCTGGTGGTAACTAATCCTAAGTCCTTACATATGTTCACGGTTTCCAAGATGTGCCCGCTAATCTTATAATCTGTTACCAAGGGAGACTCCTTCTCTTTTTTAATTTTACTTTTAATTTCTTCACCACAATTCATGGAGTGGCAGGGGAGAGGAACAGCACTTTTGTCCCAATTGACACCTAACCCCTATATCCATAGATCAGACCACTCCCTACTCTTCTCGAATAGTGTGTGGGTTCTTTAACGTGCCACAGAATTTATACCCAAGGGCTATGAGATGGGACCTCTGGCTTATAGTCCTTATCCGAGAAGACTTCAAAGTCTAACCATTCGCAAAGGCAGCACTTTGTCCTCAGTTTTTTAAGACCATGAGTGTTGGTCCGGCCGGAGTTGAACTCACGACCTCCCGCGTGACAGCCCGGTACCTGCAGTTATTACCCCTGGTAAGTGATAAACAAAGATTACTAAAGAAAATCAAGGGCCTGATAAGGACCCTTAAGCTTGCGGCGCACCAGAAGTGATTGCCAACCAATCTGAGACGTCTCCATTTAATACCACTCGTTGTTGGCGCCCAGAGAGGTAGCACCTACACCAGTCCTGGGTGCTGCCACGCACCCCATACTTGTACAGTTTCATGAGGGGAATGTTATGATTAACAAGGTCGAATGCCTTGACAAAATCAGTAAATACTACATCTACTTATCCCCGCCTATCTAGTGCCTCGAACCAGTCAAGATGAACCAACAAAAGCTGTGTTGTACAGGATCGGCCAACTAAGAAGCCATGATGTGCCCCATGTATATAATCAGCAACCTGATGATAAATGGCATTGTAAAGAATCTTTCTAGGCATTTCCCTGTGATGGATAATAAGGAGATTCCTCTGTAATTCTGAACAGGTTCTGCATAACCGTCCTTATGAATGGGAGTGATGTTGGCTTGCTTCCATAACTTGAGTAAACGACCCTGTGAAAAAGTTTTGGGTTTGAGGGCGTCTTATGAAGGTGAGCCTTCATTCAATTACTTTATCTTTTCTCGAGCATGTAAGGAAGCGCAATCACATAGCAACGTTTCTTTTAATGTTTTCTTAACTCAAAGACAATTTCAAATGCGAGTTCACGAGACTGGAGCTCTTTGCTCATTGTTCTCTTTTCCTCCTGGAGGAAACTAATCGAAAATGGCGTCGGAAATCAGGGAAGAATCGACTGAGAAAAATACGTGAGCATTGAACCGCTCTCTGCTGCGTTTATTTATATCAATTAATATCAACAAATGTGACTAAAAAGTAACTTTTCTTTGAATCAAGAGGTTTGTTGACATGTACATGTATGCCAATTTTATAGATCTAGTTTGTCACACTCGATCAAGAGCGTGTTTGCTTACTGAACTACACAAACACAGGCCAAGGTTTCACTTTTGATCAGAAATGAAAAGTTTAAATTTTATAATAACAACTGGACTATCAGTAAGACAAGTCATTACTGAAACTTGGTTGGAAATACAAGCTATTGTTTTAGTAAAGGTTTGCTCCCGGCCGATCAGAGAACAAGCATCAAGATTTGTTCACAAAATATTTGGTCACTGCATATCCACTGTCTCTTGCCTGTAGAAAATTCTTCAATGAACTCGTCTCCTCTTGATCAAAATTTGCCTTATAAAATTTAAAGAGAGGAATATCTTTGGCAGTTCCCGAATTTGCATTTCACAGCTGCCTGAAATCTTTTCAGTTAATTTCATTTTTTTTATCCAGAATCGCTCTGCAAAACACTTGTAATTTTAAGTTGCAAAAAGCAAATAAAATTCCTTTGAGATATAGGTATTGGAGAAAAAGCCACTTGTTGTTGGTTTGATCATTTAGATTTCTTGGAGGGAGGAGAGGGTCACTTCGCAAGAGAGTTAACTTTAGGAGTACCCTTTACTATTAAGATGTTAACTTTTTCCCTTCCTTTGTAATTCTAGAAATTTGCCAGTCTTTAAATGGTTCAAAGATCACAATGTCCTGATACCTAGCGAGATCTTATCAGTGGAACCATATAGGTACAAGAACAGAAGCCGTGCGGAGTGGCCAAGCGTGGGACCTCATTCTAGCTCCCTTGAATTCTATACCTGTACGTCCACTACGTTTCCGCGTATCACAGAAGTCGCTCAGAGACAGAGTTAGGCTTTCGCTGAAGATGGAAATGCCAAACGCCTAAGTGAACCATATAGTTTTCTGGTCAGACGCTAGTCTTGTTTAGTAACATTTGAAATGTAGACATCTACCTATAGGTACATACTCAAGACACACTATACACACACACTCACTCACTACTCAGTATTACTTAGTCACACCTGATGCACACACACACACACTTCATATACACTTACTACTTAGTACTACCTAGTCAAAAAAAAAATTCGAGATTTCAAATGGTTTAGACGATATATTTGCTTCGATAGTAACTACTGTTTGACTTTTAAATGTTTTAAATCTTTTAAATCTTGCGGTAATTTTTGCCAATGGTTAACTGCTAAAGCTGACAAAGCTGTTTTTCAAATATTAGTCCTAGAACGTGCTTTATAGAAGTTACCTTTTGATGCATATCTAGTGTTATATGTGTGAGGCACGTGAGAGCATTGCGAAGGAGAGCTGATACAACGTAAATTTTCCCAACACTACTTAAATAGATCTTAAGGTTTTTTTTCTTAAAATAATTAATAACCATTCAGCAGATATTCTAACTTCACTCATGGCCTTATTAAACTGCTGCATCTGAGGGGTTAACTGGGCATTCTTGAATGGACCCTGCAAATGCACCCTACACTGTAAGTGGGTACGCAGGGTCCCCAAACACATAAAGAGGCTGACCACTGGGTGAGAATGCAATCCGATGCAGTTCCCCTAAGAGGCCAGATTCTTTCAGCATGCTTGCATCGTGCTTTCTTCCTTCTTTACAGTGATGACAGGCATGGAAGACAAAAAATGTTGCATAAGAAATAAATACTACTAATAATTCTTTCCATAGTGATCTGTAGGTAGGGAGGGAGCAGTGCGTGTGTTCATCGAAGATTTTCCTATTCCAGTGCTTGCAATGGGGGTGCAAACAAATGTTTTCTGTGGTATACTGAAGTTCTATGATAAAAAGCAAAGTAACATAAAGAACCCCCAATCCTCGTGCAAAGTTGATCTCTCTAAATGTTAATATCAGCTAAATATCCTGATATTGTTACCAACCCGTCAGCGGATACCTTATTTTGACAGCTGTCAATTTATCAAAACATGGATGTCCAATATCGAAGATGTATGCCATAAACTAGCATGATACTGGTCACATTGGCATACATGGAGGGTGGACGTACGCACGGACGGACGGTCGATGACGTCATGGTTATAAAAACAAAATTTCTCCCATCTATGGGTTACATATTTTCTTAAGTATGGTGCTCCGCTACAAGGGTAAGCAAGCCTTTTCAGGAGCAAACAGAGTCCGTCGTCCCAGTAAAAACACTTCATTAAAGCAGGGATTTGCAACAACTCTTCTAATAGCAGAACGCATCCAAACGAAATCTCCAAACGAAATTCAAGGGTAACGAAAACCTTTCAGTGGAAAAAATAGTGTCGTCTTCCAGTTTGCTTAGTGTCGTGTTTCCCGCCATAAAACGTCAACCTCGACCTAGTCTCCAGCACACGCAACGGGCATCCACCAAGCCGTCGTCGTCGGTTGCTTCAAGTCTCTATTAATGTTTATAAAATATATTTATTTCAACATTTGCTCTAAGAGCACAGTGTGCATTTAATTTAAAATGAACATCGAGAACACCATTTAAAAACCAACACACAATGCCATCTATTTCCTAACAAGTGTGAGGTTGACGTGCGCCAAAGTCAACTAAAGAAGACCAAGTTGATTCTTAGCACGGAGAGGGAAAATTTTATTCAGTTAGAAAACTTCACACGTTGTGAGAACTTGAAATTCATGAACATACCTTCATGATGAGCGGAACGAAAATTCAAAAAATACAGTGTATTTAATTCCATTAAAAGAGATCACGGTATCGGCGCTAAATATCTGATTTAACACCGTTTATAGAATCGGAAAAGCATTCAGATGTCAGGACGTAACCAATTATTGCTAGGTTTGTGTGCCGAAAAGGCAGGGAGTTAGACTAAGTATGGTCAAGGAAAACAAAAGTTGCAACAGTCCCACACCTTCATAGATGTCTATAAACATGTACATGTAGTTGGAATCCAGTCAAAAATATTTTCACCCCTAATTTAAAGATTTAAAATTGAAATCCCAAGATTAACAAGATCAGTGTTACTGCTAACCCTTTGATAATAACATAATCTTACCAGCGCAGCTCTCAGAGGAACAACAAGTTTGGGTAATAATGGTACTGTCCGCAAGCTTGCATCATCTACTTCAAGCATTTCCCTAAAACCCTCACGAGCAACAAATGTGTATGGGTGTTTTGTTTCCTGAAGTCCCTTTAAAAATGCAAAGAAAAGATATATAAAAAGTATTATGAATCTTATTTTGATTTTGTCGTCATAGAACCTTTCAAGAATATTCTTGATGTACAGTACATATAATTACTGTACATTCCTGTACCTCATATCTTTCACTTACAGATAAGATACTGTACATGTACGGAAAATAATTGGTTATCTTTAGAACTGAAACTCTCTCACTGTAATCAATTAAACAACCTAACCAAGACAGAAGAAAAAAAACATAGAAACAAATACATGCAAGCAACCACCCAAACATGAGGGAGAAATATGTTATGGATAAGGAAACTAGTGTACTGTACATTCTGCGCAAAGGAAAAAGAAAGCAAGTATGTTCCACAAATACAACACATACAAGCCATCAAGACTGCTCAGGAGCAAATCATCCTTAACATAGCTCACTACCCCATACTACTAGTAGTCTTTATTTCACTGATAAAATACATATCAAGTGTTACATTGATTATAACTATTAAATACTTTAAAAAAGGCGCGAAATATACATTAATTACTAAATTATTGCTAAATTGTAACGAAAACTAAGTCTGTAACTAATAAAAGCATTTTTAAAACGCTCAGTATTACAAATCGGAAATGTAGGCTTGACTTGTCTCAGCTTAAGGGTGACAGGGTTAATCCTAGGAAGGGAGTGATGTAAAGGATGACCTTCCCACTCGCTTAATTTCTTGAAAATAGATGTGGTAATAAACACATGACATTAATTATAATACTTGCACACAGCCTTGCACAACAAATTAATGCTAGTGCTGTCGCAAAACGGGCCAATTCCAGATTGTATGCAGCCATAAAACAAGTAAAGTATTCACTTGCAGATTTGGAACAAAGAGGATAGTGATTAAAACCCAACCCTGACCCAATTGCTGTACTCTGTGACAGCCTTACAACCAAGAATGGAATGCATAGTGTTGGTAGCGACCCTGGCATGAATTCATTGCCATCAAAATCAATGAAAAACCCAATCTCCAAAATTAATAAGGGTAGATACATGTACCAGAGTAGAGACCTGTGTCCTTAGTACAGATGATCTAAGGAACTGGGCTTTGGCTTGACATCAGGCCCAGTGATGCTGTCATAAAAGACTATTCAGTGCAACAGACAAAGGCTCATCAGCAACTTAAGTGTTGCAACCCTCACTGTCCCCTTGAAGTTCAAAGGAGGCACAGACAGCCATTATGTACAGTTTATGATCAGTTGTCAACTTGCACAAAACTGCGGCAGCACATCTGGGTGCTCTCAAACACCATGTACACTGTAGAACCCCATGAATAAACAGCCAACCTCTATGCGAGCCTCTTGAACTGCTGTTTGTTGAAAAAGAATAAAAATACTGTTTGCAAGCATTGGCAGGTTTTAACATCAAATCCATCTCATTGACAACTTCAAGCCAGCCATCCACTGACCACACACACTAGTTAACATCCTTCCTTTCTGTTAAGCTGAATTCGACAAGATTATCCCAGAGAACATTATGAGGTACAAGTAAACTGAGCCTACCCATTGGGTCTAATTTATGACATGCACTTATATCATCAATGCAACTGAAATATTGACAAAATCCTTCCCCATGCCTAGTGGGCAATGCAAATACATTTCTAGCATTCCCCAACATATCTTCCAGTGAAAATTGGACCACACATTTTGCCATCTATATGCAAAGGAAATCTATGAGAAAGAAAAATTTAATGCCAGCTTTTGTCTAGTTGATATTCTAGCAACAAAAAATCAAAGACAACTCACAAAAAAATCCTCATGTGCTAAACATGGAACAAGGGCCAGTGAATGCAATCAAAGCTACAGGTGTTTTAATCAAGAACTACTGACAAGATCTGGGAAAAACTCAGTCCTGAGATCGTTGAGTTGGATCAAAATACATTTGTACTCCTGATGAATGTGTATTCCTTCAGGTAGCACACAGTAGCCTTTCAGAAACCAGGTCAATAGTGAGTTATTCTAAAGTAAATGTAAACAAAGGCCTCACCTCACCTTCCATTACCATCAGTCTACGGAATAAAGAGTAACTAATGCCCCCTTGCCAGGGATGTACAGAATAGTTATAATATTATAATTGTCCTCTTCCAACTCCTTTGTCCAGCTTCTCTTTGAAAGAGAGCCTAAATCGCTGATCCCATTTGTTTGACATGCTGACAAAACCACCACCAAGATGAAAGACAACCTTAAAATTATTTTATAAACTAGAGGTTAGCAGGAAGATTGTTACTAACCAGAAAACCTGCTGGGACAAACAGGCCTTGAAAAGCATCAAGGACAGTGATTGTATGTTTGGAACTCAGTTAAATGCCATTCAATGCAAATTGATTAACAATGAGCAGAAAGCAGTGTTAGCCTTGGTGTAAGTTTTTGTTATAATATGCAGTTATACAGAACGTACACGTAGTACTACTGTGTTAGTGTTGCAGTGTCCCTAATCCACACGCGAAAGTTTGCCAAAATCTAACAAAGACACTGATTACTATGAGGGCCTCACAGAAGCCACATCTGTTCTATCAGTAACACTTTTTTAAGTTCTGCTGAAAGACCAAAGAGAATAACCACAGGATTGTCACCTATCATACCAGCCTCAAGAGAATAATGGGTCACTGGGAAGTCCCTGGAAAAGAAACAATAGATACCATCCTTCATTGAAAAGGGTGGAAAATGGTTTACATACATGCTATGCATACATGGAAGAGCCACACTGAATGCAAGAACAAAATCTTACCTGGACTCTACAAAGCATAGGGGAAAGGGGGGTGACCAGACAACAACATGTGGAGGCCTTGTAGGCTAAGTGGGTGACAAAGATACAGAGAACAAGAGTTCCAGTAGACTTCAAAGACAATGAATTCAGCTAGATTAAGGTTATTGTTGTCTACTTTTGTTCCAGATTATATTTTTGTGCAAGAGGGATTGTCTTGGCGAACATTGCAGCCTTGTGTGAAATTTGTTTTTCATTCATAACGTAAGCCAAGGTTACATAAGAATCCTTCGAGAAACTACTTCATACAGCACCTCACTGTACCTCTGCGAGGGTAATTAACACAGGATCGAATGACAGGTTATCAGGTGGCGTCGTCCATTGAAGCTTGTGTTTAACAGAACCATGAACCAACCTGACAACAAGAAAATGATGAAATTAATAATTAACGAAAACAAAAATGAGCAAAATTAATGATAAAAGGAAAACAAAATTCTCACCTTACCAACAAGTTATGTACAATATCACCAATGATTACTGTATTTTTGGTTTTCAAAGTACCCACCCCTGACACAATAAATTTGTATGGTGAAAGTTTGATGTTGGGTTCTAGGCCAAGCATGGGTTAAGTTAACAAACTAATATCAATAATGGTGACCATTCTTTTCCTTTAACTACAGGTTTGTTATATTGAAGGGAATAAATGGATATGTTTGAAATGCAGGTTGTAAAGGAAATTGAGATAAGGGATCCTCACACTTATCTGGACAATTAAATTTGAAGCAATTTTGTCTCTTATACATGTAGACACCTGAAAAGTTCATGGGGCTTCAATGGGAATAAAAATCCCACAAACTCTGTAATGCTGATGCAATGCTGTACCACCTGAGCCAAAAAGCCACTCATTTGGTGGCAGGTCAATTTGTTGGGTGTAATTGTGTTCCTGTGAAAGGACTGATGAAATTAAATTAATGTATCTGTTATGAATGGTTGAATATTAATTAACTGCTTGCCCAAGGATGCCATGAATCGAGTGAGATGGAGAGTGGGAGTTAGAGAGATTGCTGCCAAAGTGGGGTAAATCCAGCCACCCCTGTCTATGGAGATAAACCCAGATCAAAATTGGATTGATGATGATGATGCCCAGCAGGTAATGTAAACTAGGGGTCTGACTTCTCTGAGAAGATGAATGGGTTTTTGCTTGAACAAGTAATTTGTTCAATTCAAATAAATTTATATAATATACAATGTATTAATAAGCTATGCATGGTTCCAAGCATAAAATAAATGTATGACAGACACAACTTCATTTATCTTTGATATGGATGTTAACTTACCGACAGGGCACACTACCATTTGTGTAACTTGCAGCAAAAGATGACTTAGGTGTCTTGTCATTAAACTGAAATCAGTACAGAAATAATGTTTGCGTTACTTATTTCAGGACATCCATTTTTGTTATTAACACCGTCCCATAAAGCTAATTCGTGAGGGGGCATTTTGTAAGAGAGGAGACCATCAGCAACCCGACAAACAGACAGTTCATAAGATAAGATTGCTGGGAGGTCATTTGTATTTATAATAAAAATACTCAAGCCTTGAAGGACACCAGAATTCAAATCTTTCTTACAAAAGTGCTAAGAAGGGCCAAGAGTTCACATGTTCTCCAGAAGTAACCATACATGTAAACCATAAACAAATCCTGAATCAATAATTATTGCCTTGTTTTCCCTCCAACAACATAACAATGTAACTTCAGAGCATGCACCATGCACTGGTGGCTCAGTTAGTTGAGCATCGGGCTGCCATGCAAGAGGTCGTGACTTTGACTTCAGCCAGACCAACACTCAGGGTCTTAAAGTAACTGAGGAGAAAGTGCTGCCTTTGTAATTACATCATTCTGCAAATGAATGCATCCTTCTGACAGGCTATATCTTGTTACGGTTTGCATTGTTTCACGATTTGCTAGCCAAAATGTGTTCCATACACCTTTTTCCAAAATTGCTGCCATTCAAATATTCTTCTGTTTTTATTTAAATTAGCCCTTGATGCCTCATTCATAAGATTAAAATTCAAAAGATTATTTTATCTTGAACGAGGCAACAAGGGCCAATTTGTATGCGCATAAACCAGTGGCCATTTTGGAATAAGCTGTATTAGTTTGCAGATTATGCATGTGTTTTGAAGAGTCCTCCTTTCTTAAGGAGATCATCTGGGACTTTCTTACTGTCATCAGATTTCTTGAAAATGACTGGTAACATAGATGCAACCTGGATACCCTTGAGGTCCCCATTTGGTCAGGGCTTGGGGCTTGGTAGTGTTCTAGTTTCTGTAGTAACTTTTAGACAACCACTGTAAATTCAATATTTCCCATTGCTGGGTATGGTGAGGGGAAAAAGGAAAGGGATTTATTTAGTGTCTAGTCTGCTAGCACTGGAGCACTGGGGACACTCTACACTGAAATCAACAAATTAATGCAAACCAAATGCAAATGTTGGAAAGGGTTAGG
>NC_090885.1:44138703-44141203 GCF_036669925.1 Montipora capricornis
ATGATCTTCAAAGCCCTTTTCGGAATTGATCCAATGCTATTACAGAGGTACTCAAGGATATTTTTCCAACAAACATATTCTAGGACAGACCAAATGCTACTCCTATAGACATGCAATAAGTCTGATGTGTTCACACCGCTCTTTTCAGAAGTCGTAAGGCATAGAGTCTCTTAGATGCCTTGGTGATTCCATTTGAGCTCTTCACTGGAAATTGACAATTGCGCGCACATAATGATCTCATTATGATGTTTGGATTTCTCTGCATAACGTTAACCACCATTTCTTTACACTTTTTTGGGTTAAGTTTCATACTATGAATAGCACAGTACAGTGTTAATTTTGTGAATGTCCCTAATCGTTGGATCTAACAAGCTGATTGAATTACGTGGGTAGACTTAATTCAAAATGGCAAACTTGGAATTCCTTCAACCGTAACAGAACAACTTACCAACCGCTGTAGAAAGGTTAAGTAACGTTCCCTTTCCAAAGGAAAAGAAAAGATTTTCGCCAGAATACTTGTACATCGAAAAGATCAAATACAAATACAGTCAGTGACGATGAAGCTTCATGTTGATTTGTTCAGTGTCAACTAGACATGCATTGAGCTGGGACTTTTTTTACATTTTCATTGGATAAGAGTGTTTTCTTGTCTTTTTCTAAGTGGAATGATCTGACTCTTTTGTAGAAAGAACTGACTATGCAGGAACCTTGAACTAGAGACCGTAATTTGCCATCCTTCTCGCCACCTTCTCCTGAAGGTGGGCAGGGATACTCTAAGGAGTTGAGCTATGCAGGAACTTGAAAACCCTGTTCTGTAAGCAAAGGTACTGGTCCCCTCTTATGTTAAATAATGGTCACCTGATTCCCAGAAATATCCTGAGGAGCTGAGTGAGTAGATGGAAAGAGAGAGGGAGGCTCAGCGTCGAATAATTTTGTTGAGTTCCTAAAGTCCTCTATCCATGTTCACTAGTGTTTTAGCCACATAATCTAGTCTTAGCTAGAACTACTCAATCAATTTCGGAGGGATAAAAGGGAAAGTACTGTACATGTAGTTAAATTTGAAACTTGAAAGTTGCAGGTGAAATACAGAATTTTCCACTTCAATGACAAATTCAAGTCTTCCTTGTCAAATCCAAACTTCTATGTCAAATTCAAAACTTGGATGTCAAATTCTGATGTTGAATTTTGGCAGAGATATAATTCCATAGTTTTCCAATTTCAGACCATGTGATGTTACTTTAGAGAACAGTTTCTTTCAAATGTGGTCTATGAACGTGCTCATATACAAATAACTGATGAAAAAACAAAAGGAAAATTCCCTTGAGAGTATCACATGGTCTGAAATGGGAAAACAAAACGTGTAGAAGCTAAAGAGGTCAATTAATGTCCATATCTTTCGTTGCTTCCCAGACAGGTTCTTGTTGTCATCGACTGGTGAAATTTAAGCTTCAACGGAGACCCAGCAGGCATTTTAAGTATTTGGCCCTTAAGGCTTTGAGGTTTGCTCGTGGTTACTTCTGGGACACACGAAGACCACTATGATTTGGTGGGGGTTCTTTGGTACAACTTGAAATATCACGCCGGACCAGGATTAAAGTGGGTTAATTTTTTGTCATAATGGACTTGTTTAGAGTAATGACGTACAGTACTACTGTAATTATCATTGTTTTACCTACAGGATCAATAGTTTTTGGGTTCAAGATGTCTGACGGACGGTGCCTGGATGCTGATTTACAACCTGATGGTGACACGGTTGAAGCCGCCGGTATAAGTTGTCTCGAGTTTGTTTCATAACAGCTTTTGAGACCCTGCTTCCCAATTCTTGAAGCTGCAGTTCTACTACCTTGACTGAGTGGAGAGGTTGGTTTCTTTTCGCGAGAAACAAACTGGTCACTGTCAGACGCCATTTTTGGTTTTGTTTTTTTATCTTCCTCAGGGGTAGGGTGAATTCATAAATGGATTCTACCTGTGGGGAGGCTTCACGATCATCCTCCGCATTAATTAGTAAAATTAATTAGTAACAGGGTCAGAAACCTATACGACCCATGGGTTCCTGGCAGGGTGTAAAAATATTGTTTACGCTATATTGTGTGCTTTTCAACGAATTTCACAAGAGTTGATCTGCAGAGATCTGCAGGTTTGTAAATAACACATTCAAAGACCTTTGCGAGATACACAACATTGCGATTTGCATATCTCATGAAAGGAAAGAACAGGAAAGTGTCCGATTTATAAATCGCAAACTTGGTCATCTTGCGATTTCTAAATGACAAGAATCGCACATTTTCTGGCAGGTCTTTTCTACGGGTAACAGGAAACAGGTAAAGGGTAACAGGTAACACGTAACCCTGTAACGGGTGGCGGGTAACAGGTGATAATCTCATGCAACACTACTTACTTCAAATTCTCAATCAGGAGGAGCATTATGTTGGCATACCGACTATTATGTCTCATTTGCAAAAAGTTATATAGCCAAGTTTATAGTTTATAGAGTATACAT
>NC_090885.1:44146203-44148703 GCF_036669925.1 Montipora capricornis
AGTCATCCCGGGATTTCGGCCCGTGCGATCGCTTTTGGACGCAGTTGGCCCTTCGCTGCTTTCTGCTACCGACCTCGCCTCCCGGTACGGCATTGAGGGAGGGATATGTCGGCCCCTAAACCATATGAGACAAATCCCACGCCTACTCACAGCTCCAAACCGCCCTTGTCATTACAATTTAACGTAAGATTTCGATGGCTTATATATTCAAGAGAAAGTCATTTTATCTGTCATATGGTAAGCACTGGAGTCGCAGATTACAAAGTGCACGCATGCGCCCTGCCGAAGGTAACATACATGCATGCATAAAACTTTATTTCATCTCAAATTTCAGAATAATATCTTCGAGACATTACAGCTAACTTACATAATATATACAGATACATAACTAAATATTAAAAAATATTTAAAGATATATTAATCAAAACGAAAAGCCGCTGTACAAAATCCGGCCCTGGATTAGTTTAAAACCAGTAAACTCAGTGGTACGGGAAAAATCAGGTGGCGCATTTCCCAACGCACTTAGTTAATACGTAAGGAAGAAAACTAAGACCATTACTGGTTGTTCTAGGTTTATTGAGGGACAGAATGTAATTTCCACGAAGATCATGCATACGAAGAGAACGGGAGAGAAATCGTATTTATTATATATGCAGGACAAGCCTTTTCTTTCTTTAACTACTTTTATACAATAAAATGAGGAAATTTTGAATGCGCTTATTGCATAGAGATGTAGAGTTTGACTTAAGTGGTACGTAAGAGGACAGGTAATCGCAAATATAAATCTCATTACTCTCTTATTTACATTATACCGTTTCTTTGACAAGAAATTACTAAAGGCCAGGCCGAATTTCCTATGATAAAAAGTCTACGTTAACAGCACGCACCTTGGCTACTCCTTAGTATCCGCCTAGAAATCTTCTTCTCGCTATTTTTTCCTCATTTAATGAGGACCAGTCTACGCTTGCCTCCTTCATGCCCAAAAGGAATTCTGGGTAATTCGGCCGTTCCGTGACAAGGGAAGACCCCCGATTCTCATTTCATAGATTTTCTTATGAGTGTGGAGCCACCCAGTCTTACCGGCAAAATACAGCATCGATTGAGGTTTTTTAGCTTTCAAAACTTGCTCAAATTGTATCGGTAGGTCCTGGAATTTGTCCACAGAAAGGCCAGAGAGACGACTTCACTGGTGCTGTGAACCGCCATGTTTACAACAGAGCAATTTAGGCGTTCCACTCTGCATGAAATCATCTCTCACCTCTGTCTCGAGAAGACCAGACACGCACGGTTCTTACGTTACGTTTATACCCCTGTAGAATCAACCGAAATCTCAACTCCTTTTCAAAAGTTAACCAGCATCTTAATATTTTTGGTAGGCTACAGTCTGAGTATTGGTGTGCGTTGGTATGAAGTCGTGCGATGCAATGTACGCCGTGCAATATTCCAACAGTTCCAAACTCGTGCGATAAGTACATTTTGTCCTCTGAACACTTTAATAGGCTCTATTCCCAGACGGACTGACATGATTATCAAGTGTAACGGTCAGCGTTGATTGGCATATTTTATATACCAAGGAGTCAGAATAGCTACGCAAATATATTACGGCCCCTGAAGACGTTTCTTTCTGCGATAGGACTCACTAAATCAGTTGTAGCAAAAGAACAGGTCATCGGCAATGGTTGGTGCAGCTCTGCTTTTGAAAAACTTAGGCTGAAACCCTGAAAATAGAAAGCTAATGAAAACGACACCTGTTATTAATTGATGAAAAACGACAAGTCTGTAATATCCCTGTTAAAGTGCAAAACGATTCCATTGTTTGTCACACCCGACTTTTGACCATACCACTGTTTACCCTAATTAATTAGGTTAATTTATGTGTGCACAATGGTGAAATAAATCAATGAATGCTTTCCAAATTCTGCCCCTCTTATGCTTGTTATAAGGAAGAAATGTATGTATAGGCTTGAAAATATGACAACGTAATAAGACTTTTGCAATCACTGGTCTGTGATGACATGGTTTCGAATCGTGAATCTCAACGGTTCACCGCGGTTAACCGTCGGTGAGCTGAAAGATAAACAGTTCATTCTTTAAACAAACGATTCACCAAGGTGAACCGTGCCGCAATAGCAGGAAATGTTACGGGATTTTTTTGATTTCACATTTCCAAACTAGTTTAGATTACAACCTCGGGATAGGATGGTTCTTATGCCCGGAAACTCTTTCCCCCTTTCATATCGAGCTAAAGTATATGGTGAATCGCACGGTGAATCGTTGACAATCACTTCTCAATTGTAATTTGCATATATTAAGTCCATTTTAATTTAATCATCCTGTAAATTCTTCTTGACTTGGTACCAGCTCCACATCGGCACCACTCGATATATTATTAACCGAACCTCACGAGATATGTCCAGAAATGCACACAACAACAAAAATGGCAAAAATGAGAAAATGTTGGCGAATTTGGCAAATATGGCGAAAATGACAATTTTGGCAC
>NC_090885.1:44153703-44171203 GCF_036669925.1 Montipora capricornis
AGAAGCGGAAGCCGCGAGTGTGTTAGATGAGAGGGAAAGCAAAGCTGAAAAGCCTTTTCAAATTGTCATGTCATTTAACAGGCGCACCGGAAAATAAGTGGGTGAAAGACGAAAATAAACAAGTCTGTTGGAAGCGTGCTTGAATTGCGACAAATGAGCCCCAAAATCAGCAAGAATTTGTGACGCTGATGAATGAAAATGGTTTAAGGGCATTCGTGAAAAGTGTAGTTAACGGAACCGTAAAATGACAGCTGTAATTGCCAGCTGTAATTGCCGAATTTGTCGAAATCGCCAATGTTCACCCGCGTGGTATAAATACCAATGGATCAAGTAATGTGACGAAATTGGTAAAACATCGCCAAAATTGCCGATTTTGTCCAAACGATAATGTTCACCCAAGAGGTATAAATACCAATGAATGAACTAATTTGACGAAATTGGCAAAACATCGCCAAAATTGCCGAATTTGCCAAAATCGCCAAAATCGCCAATGTTCACCCGTGTGGTGTGATTACCAATGGATGAACTAATTTGACGAAATTGGCAAAACATCGCCAAAATTGCCGAAATTGTCAAAATCGCCAAAATCGCCAATGTTCACCCGTGTGGTGTGAATACCAATGGATGAACTAATTTGACGAAATTGGCAAAACATCGCCAAAATTGCCGAATTTGTCAAAATCGCCAAAATCGCCAAAATTGCCAATGTTCACCCGCGTGGCGTCAATACCAGTGGATGAACTAATTTGACGAAATTGGCAAAATATTGCCAAAATCGCTAATTTTGCCAAGATTGTCAATCGTGCAGCTCTTTCGCCAAATCTGCCATTTTTGTCATCGTGTGCATTTCTGGACATAAGTGAACCTCACAAGACGTCGGCGACCCCACCTCTCTAGCTTTATTCCCTTCGCTAACCGTTGTCACGCCTTCAAATGCCAACATCAGTACCAGTGCAAGGAAGATCGCCCTTATTTCGCTCGATTCTCGTCTCGATAATAATTAAAGCGCCCGATGTCATGTGTACGCCTCGTTAATCAAAGTACACAATGTCAACTACTTTACATGGAAATGCGGTACACAGCATATTGAAGATGTTCCTTTACACACCACATAGTATTTATATATATTTGGCCTTCTAAAAACTCTCCAACACATATTCCTTGATTATCATCATGTTCAGACCAACTGCCCACCTTTTTAAATACAAAGCATGCGAAGAGACATTCCGTTTATCTTAGTAACAAGTTTACTTCTTTTCTAAAGAGACTTGACTTCTGATCTACACCTCTACAGATTTCCCAATTTCCTAGAAGCAAATATAATACTCGTCACATTTGTTGGAACACCCATCCCCGTTTCCCCCTTCCTCCAATGTTGATTTCCACAACTACTAGTAGTCGCCCGAAAACTTCTCACACAACATTGAATTGGGGGAAGGGGGATGTGGTATAAGCTACCATCTTGTAACACGATGATTCTGACCATTCGCTAAGTGTTCCAACTAAATATGTCTACTATTGTAGGTATCGGAGAGGCTGAACATTTACGCACGCATGCGCTGACAGAATGTTTGAAGACGAGACGAGAAAAATATGCAGTACCTCCAGACGTGGCGCTGGAGCGTCGTACCAAACGAGTCATCCCGGGATTTCGGCCCGTGCGATCGCTTTTGGACGCAGTTGGCCCTTCGCTGCTTTCTGCTACCGACCTCGCCTCCCGGTACGGCATTGAGGGAGGGATAGTCTGAGTATTGGTGTGCGTTGGTATGAAGCCGTGCGATGCAATGTACGCCGTGCAATATTCCAACAGTTCTAAACTCGTGTGATAAGTACATTTTGTCCGCTGAACACTTTAATAGGCTCTATTCCCAGACGGACTGACATGATTATCAAGTGCAACGGTCAGCGTTGATTGACATATTTTAGATACCAAGGAGTCAGAATAGCTACGCAAATATATTACGGCCCCTGAAGACGTTTCTTTCTGCGATAGGACTCACTAAATCAGTTGTAGCATTACTGGTCTGTGATGACATGGTTTCGAATCGTGAATCTCAACGGTTCACCGTGGTGAACCGACGGTGAGATGAAAGATAAACAGTTTATTCTTTAAACAAACGATTCACCAAGGTGAACCGTGCCGCAATAGCAGGAAATGTTACGGGATTTTTTTTATTTCACATTTACAAACTAGTTTAGATTACAACCTTGGGATAGGATGGTTCTTATGCCCGGAAACTCTTTCCCCCTTACATATCGAGCTAAAGTATCTGGTGAATCGCACGGTGAATCGTTGACAATCACTTCTCAATTGCAATTTGCATACATTAAGTACATTTTAATTTAATCATTCTCTGTCCCGTGCAACAGAAATACCAAAATTAATTCGCCACGGTAACTTGAGAGGCGGAACACTAAAAGACGACTAAGGGGGATGTGGTATAAGCTACGATCTTGTAACGCGATGATTCTGACCAGTCGCTAAGTGTTCCAACTAAATGTGTGTAGTATTGTAGGTCATTTTATTTTAAACTAGGTTGAAATTGATAGTAGGCAACATCAACAAAAACCCATCAACTATTAGTAAGTACGTGTAATATATTGGTTAGTAAATTGGTCCTAGAAGTGAGGGGATCAACTTAGTGAAGCTTAGATTTTCTTGATTATTTTATAAAACCCCAATGGTTGTTAAGTCATGACACTGATTTTAAATGGTTAGCATTAAGGTTGGGGTTAGGCATACCGTGCATGATAACCGATTCTACTTTTCTTTCTGAGAGCTTTTTAGGAAATTGTTCATTGATGAATCTCCTTAGGAGGGCAGGGGGCGACAATTTTGAATTATCTTCTAAGTCTTCTAAGGAATAAAAGTACTGAAACATACATGATGTACTGTTGATTTTTAATTTGCTTAGTTATTTGCTCTATCTTTTGCTTACTTTGAATTCGTAATAATCAAAAGCAAGTGAAAACAAAACTTTGAATAGTCAGGAAAAAGGGTTTCATAATCTATTGATCAGAAGCCATTTTTTAGTCTCTTGTAAGTGTTATTTCTTTTCAATTATCAAATGAAATATTTGTTTATTTGTTTAATTTTGGTGAGTCTGCTTGTAGTGATAAATCCAACTTTTGTGATTATTTTGGCACAGTCCCCTTCAAGTTCTCCAATTTGAACAAGTAGCACATTTGGATGAAGGGGCGTTTCCTTTTCCATTTTATTAATTTTCAGCGCCACGTAATCCTGAAGTTCGAGCTTCTTCTTTTTCTTCTTCCCTTTCTGGTGTATAATAACTGCAAAAGGCAGACTGCTGGCAGCCTGCAAATAGCGCTGATAAGCACTATTAAGGCTAAACACCCATTTCAAACAGTGTTGATAAACAGTGTTAAAGTCTCAGGACCCATTTTAGAGCGGTTAGCTTTCAATAACTGTGATTCAGGGTTAGTCTGCAGTCCGCGTCTGCAGTTTGCAAGTGTCAGACACCGCTCTCCTTTAATGTCAGGCTCATCCTGCCACTTTTTCAAATTATTCACCATTTTCCCGCTCTGTATTTGATGTAGCTATGACTTGTCCACTCCTTTTTGGCTTTTTAATTTCTTTTCTCCGAGGGATTCCGAAAGCCACTTCATACGCCTTTTTTGCCAATTGTTCTCTGAATGGTTATACAAGCGGTTTTTCCAAGATGACAGAAATGGTTCGGAGACGAGTTCCTTTCTTTGATTAACCAGCAAAGGTTATCTTTTGATGTTCTATTTGCCCGTGCCACCATCTTTTTTTCACTGTGGGAACGCTGTGTTTGCGGCGAAAATCGGTTTGTTATCATGACTAGAAATGATGCCTTGTTCCTGGTGTATTTTGCATAGCGACGTAAATAAACTTCGCACAATATTTGACTATTAATTTTAAGTCTCACTGTATGTCATTTACGCATGTGCGAAATGGTGGTTGTCGTGAAGGCTTGGAAATAGCTGAACCTCATCGGTAGAAAAAAGATTCAGAGCAATTCAGTTGCTGATTCGGTGGTTTAGCGGTTAATACAGAGGAGAAGTAATCTCGGATGTCCAATTGTGCGAGGGTTCGAATCCTTGGAGCGGCATGGAATGTTGTGAAAAATCAAGGTAAGAGGCACAGTTTGTTGGTACTAAGCAAGGACAGTAAGGGGGAAGGAGAGGGAGAAACGGTAAGTGGATGAAGAACGGAAGGCAAGGAAAAGGTGGAGAAAGGTTTTTCTTTTTATCATTCCCCTTAAAAACCCAGTCCCCATTTTTTTAATTACATTCCCCCAGAAAAGGAAAACCCTTTTTTAGACAGTTTATAATAACCTAGGTTGAAAAAAATAGACCTAGGTTGAAAAAAATTAACCTAGGTTAAAATTAAATTAACCTGAATTTGAATTCAACCTGTAACATACACACTGAATATTGATTTTGATAGACATATTTTATTTGAAAATTATTGAATTTATAGATTTTTTTAACTGTATATCTACACTTTTTGCATGTCTTTCTTTTTATTTCTCGTATAGGTATAGTAACCTTTAAGGCCATTCACGGACTTGCTCCGTCTTATATTTCTAATCTCATTTGTGTTAAGGACATTACTGGAAGATTTAGTTTAAGATCGAGTAATGCCCTACTTTTAAACGTTCCTACATGCAAATCTTTAGTTACTCTTGGTGATCGATCTTTCTATATGGCCGCCCCTAAACTATGCAACGATCTTCCAATTTTTACTAAATATATATCTACTGTAAATAGTTTTTAAAAGTCTCTAAAGACTCATTTGTTTCGGAAGGTGTTGTTTTAGCTAATTTTTGTTGATGTTATGTAGAATTTGTTGTAGATATGTATTTTTAAGGATTTTTAAGTAGTAGCTAGCGTTTTTAAGTTGTTATATTTTCAGAGTTTGAACTAGGAATGTACTTTTAATATTGCGCAGATGGAAATTATTATATTGATACCTGCGCAATGTAAGTTAATAAATATTTTTTATTCTTCTTCTTCTTCTTCTTCTTCTTCTTCTTCTTCTTCTTATTATTATTATTATTATTATTATTATTATTATTATTATTACTTCTACTACTACTATTAGGTATGGTAATGTTTTTAAATGTAATAACAGATTTTAGTCCATGCTGAGGTTGTTTATGACTCCCCGCCCAGCCAAAGCTATGCTCCTTAATCTGAGCACCCAGACCTAAATGAGCTAAAATCCTCTTTTTGTGCCATATTATCTCACTCTTTTAATTTACACTTAAACAATTCGCGGCGTGGTAAATATCCACCACAAGCCACCTCGCATCGGTGCATAGTTGTTAATTAATACATGGGCAGTGACAGTTGTCATGTGGAGCAGGCATCATAAGGTGGTCGAAGAAAGAGGTACGATCACTGGATAGGCCCATCAGGAAGATGATGACGATGAACCAGGTGGAGCCTGCAACGACACATACACTTCATAATCAATGATTACTCCTATATTTGTGTCTCCTAAAGTGATGAATGGTCAGGATTCCGTTATATATGAGTATTTCGATTGAAAAAAAAACCATTGTGGTGATTTATATGGTGCCTGCCAATGTTACTCGTCTTCAATCGATATCAAACAGATAACTTACTTATGATTCAGAGTCTAGCCAAGGGCAAAGTATTTCAACCCTACAACTGATTGGTTCTTGCTTCAACTTTGTGATATGCCTATTATTTATAGACGATTTTACACATTTTTTCGGTAATTTTTAAGTTCATAGCACTGAGTTGATTCTTTAATAGCTTGTTCAATCAACACTTACATGATGATTTGAAGTGACTTTTTTGAATTCGTTATTCACTTAGCTTGTATTATTAAAACTCGCATTCTTGATATCATTTGGCCTTGTTTATTGATGGGGTACAAACTAGCACTTCACATTACACTCTAATCAGTTAAGTCTGTTCAAATATAAGTGCTATACACAGCCAACTTTTCTAAAAACGTAATCCTTCCTAGTAAAATCTATAGGTGTCAATTTGCAATTTTGGCGATGAAAGGGTTAACTGAAGGTAAGTCTGACTTTGCTTTTTTTTTTTTTCCTTATTATAAAGATAACTTGACAATTCTGTGAGTTCCAAGTGCGTCATTTAAGCTTCTGTCGGAAAGGAATTAATTAATTAATTAGATTAATGAAAGTTCGCATCTACTCACTTTACGAAATGCCGCCGTGATGCTTTAAACAAATTTACCTCGAATTTCTCCGATCCAAAATTTAACTCTGTCTTGATAAACAGTTAAATAAATAAGCTGTAATATGAGGGTCCAAATCCGCGAAGGGGGACTAAAACCGCTAAAGGATTTGTACCTGAGGGGTACAAATTCGCTAGGACACCGGCGAAAATGGAGGAAATGGACCACGGAATAAGCGTAGGTGTTGAAGAAATGGAGATTGTACGACCATCAACGCCAAGTAAACTTCTAAGTATATTTTGAAGTGAATACGCGGATACGCAGTCGAAAACACCACTCCTCCCCAAGTAAACTTCTAAGTATATTCTGAATGTAGAATTTTAGAAGAGTGCTTAGGCCTAATGACTGAACGAAGCGCTTAGGCTAATCATTAAACGAGTGATATACACTTCATATGATTTCGTAGAAAGTGTAGTTAACCGTATCTTAAAATGAAAGCTAATATTTTAAAAGATTGAAGGGGAGTAGTTCTAAAGAAACTGTGGTGCTACGTCGGTGGGGAAGTAGTATACAAAATTTGGTTTTATCAACGGAGTTCATAATGTAAATTGGCCACCGTACAGAGATTCTAAAAGCTGACGTTTCGAGCGTTAGCCCTTCGTCAGAGCGAATTGAGGAATTGTGGGTTACGTGTAGTTTTTATAGTAGAGTAGGAGCTACGCTATTGGTGGTAACATGGCGACGTGAAAAATAGGAATATATTAGTTAAATGAAAAGCGTTCGTTAATACCGTGAGGATTAAGGATGCTGATTTGGAAGATGAATTTTTATTCCAGATTTTTGCGGCTTTCCGTCGTATCTAGATGTAGGGAAAGGCCGCAGATAGCCATGTGTTTTTTGGAGTGATTAGGGAGATTAAAATGACGAGCGACTGGCTTAGATGCATCCTTCTCATTCTTCTCAACATCGCGAAGGTGTTCGCGGAATCGGTCGCCTAGTCGTCTACCTGTCTCGCCAATATATGATTTATTGCATAACGCAAAGGTTATGCAATAAATGACATTCGCGGAGGTACATGTGCCAGTTCTTCCAAAAACGGGGCTATCCTGTCTCTGTGGTCAAAGCCGGCCATCATCGCGCCCAACAATTTGATCAACAGTCAGCACTACAAACGTCACAAAAAGATAAGAATGACAGAATTCCATTCACCCTCACTTTCCATCCTCATAATCACGCAGTCAAAAGTATCATTCTTAATAATTTTAAATTACTCCAAAATGACCCCGAGACTGGTAGAATCTTTTCGCAACCTCCACTTATTTCATTCAAACGCGACAAAAACGTAGGCAACTTTTAGTTAGAAGCGCGCTCAAAACTAACGAGCAACCCGGCACTTTCGTTGTTAATACTAGCAAGATATGGGGACCTAAGCGATCTGTTTCACATGTACCTCCGCAAATGTCATTTATTGCATAACCTGTACGTTACCTTTATGTACGTTACCTTTATGCAATAAATTATACATTGGCGAGACAGGTAGACGACTAGGCGACCGATTCCGCGAACACCTTCGCGATGTTGAGAAGAATGACAAGGATGCATCTAAGCCAGTCGCTCGTCATTTTAATCTATCTAACCACTCCATAAAACACATGGCTATCTGCGGCATTTCCCTACATCTAGGTACGACGGAAAGTCGCAAGAATCTGGAACAAAAATTCATCTTCCAAATCGGCACCCTTAATCCTCTTGGTATTAACGAACGCTTTTCATTTAACTAATATAGCTAAAATTTTAAGAGTGCTTAGGTTGTACTGGGAATCCGGGGTACTGGGAACTAGCGTGTCCGCGTTTACAATATACTTAGACGTTTACATGGGGAGGGGTAGTATTTTCGACTGCGTATCCGCGTATCCAGCCTCTTCAGAGGTGCAGCTTCAAAATGGCAGGGTATTCTGCAGGAAATTTCTCCATGGTCTCTTTAATTTGTTTCAAGTTAACTTAATATTTTTTGGAGTTGCTCAATGTCGTATAAAGTTAGAGGGGTTGTTCACTGAGGGTTCAACGTAATTAAGAAACAATTATATAATTTGTTCTCATATTTCGTATGTTCTCTACGCTTTTGATCAGGACTTTATAAAAACCCTGGCCACGGATGAAAAAGACCAAATCCTTTCAAGACTTCTCAGCTAAGGCTGAGGCTGCAGCGCTGCTGAGCGTGAAAGGCCCACGAAGACCACAAGAACACAATAAATTTCACTGCAAAGAAACAAAAAATATATAAAATAACTAGTCAGATGTAAGCAACGATAATTTTAGAGTTTGTTGCAGTTTAAGACCTCGGTAAAGCAAACGCACGATGACGAGGACTAGGATTTCTTTTCAACAAGATTTCTGAATTTAGATGGCAGATAAAATGGCGCTCGAAAGGTATTGTGGTTGCGAGGGAGCCTTTCAGTTCACGTTACTTTTCCGGTTAAAAGAAGGTTACCCATTCCCTTTCATTGCCTTTTGCGTTCTCGTTCACATTTATAAACCAACTTTTTAATTTGTGCACCAAGTCAAAACCTGACCCTTAAAGGTTTACTGCATTCCAATCTTTATAAACATTTTGTCGTTTATCTTGATAAGCTTTTACCATTTTATCATGCACCATAAATAAAGGTACGATAAATGCTCCGAATCATGTTCAGCATGACTTGTGATGGGTCAAATATCTAGCCTGCAAAAAGTTCAGCTTGCGCTTTAAATTGTATCCGTGTTTTTTAAAGTTGTTGGAACATCGACTCGTGATCTGCAGTAATCCTGGATGAATTGTAAACAAGTGAAATAAAAGCTACAAGAAGCCTTGATTTCCAACCCTGATTATTCCGATAAGACGGCCTTAGTGATATGATAACAAGATATGCCCAACTGAGAGGGTGTCCTACCCAGCCCCCGATCACAGCACACACGTCATCACTTTCGGAACCAGATAACAACTTAGTATTTTTGTCGCCGAAGTCATCAGCAACTGTCCCTGTCAATGTTGCATAACTGATGAGTAAAACCTTTTAACTTGAGACAATTCATTAACCTTTAAAAATAAAGTGCTAGGACCTACTGGGATGGGTCTGGATGACTTGCTTATCTGTACACAGGACAAAAGCAAGGGACATAACGAAGTAACAACAATATTTAAAACTCAAGCCCAAGGGTTAGTTTGATAAGGTATGTTTCGTTTCACTTGGTTATTGAAGAACGCTATCTGTTTGAGAGAACTGACCTGCCACACCGGGCATTTGGAAGGACGAACTCCACAACGCCTTAAATTAACGCACACAGCGGCTTCGAGCAACGGATTATCATGCAAGGTTTCCTTTAAAATGTTTCATTTTCTTCGCAAACTGATGGGTCTAGGCGTCAAGTTCTGACAAAGGGAAAGCACCCTAAGTATAACTTACGCCATGAGAGCAATTTCTGAACTACCTAGTACTCTATTCTATCACATAGTGATATCCCGAGGGACGCGTCTCCTTGGTTCACTTTCGTTACCCATTTGTTGGCTTTTTCAGCTCGTGAAGTCTGACCACCGCATGGTTCAATGCGTAGGCTTAACTCGAGAATAATTAAAAGCGATCCAATAAACAAAAAGGTGAACAAACTTTGCACAACAGTTCTCTTGCATTTCAAAGCGTGATGAAAGATTGCATTATCTGCAGAATCATTTCATGGGAAAACTGTCAAAAGCAATGTTTTTCGTATTCCAGTGGACAGCCAGTCTACTAATTACAGTCATGTAAGTTGAAGCTCACGTTGCAACCATTTTGGACGTTAAAGCAGAGGACACAAGGCCTAGCATCGGTTTACTTCTTGCCTTAAACAATACCATTTACAGTTTTGGTTATTTTCCTGCTACGTTAATTTTTATTACGTTACCTCGAAGTTTATATTTGTTGGCATTGAACTAGTGCAAAAATTAACAGTATTTCACATACTTTTTGAATCCACAACAAAAGAAACCGGTTTCACTAACAACAAAACGTTTGGTTTCTTTTTGGCACATGCACCTTACTTATTAAAGTACTTTTCTTATCCGGGTCGATGGAGTTCACGTTTACCCCGACGTACATAGGTTGTACGTCGTTCAGAGTGTCTAGTTGACTTGGTGAAAGGAGAGGAGTTCTGTTGTGAGATACAAAACCCAGTTCCGTGTGTCATCCTGAAATAACCCAGGAGATGATCGTCTCTGCACGGTGAACTCGCGCGGCGAGGTGACAAAGGAATGTTGTAAATCTCTTATGTTTACATACTATTGAATCAGGTTAACCTCAATTATTGATTTTATATTTCAGTTCAAACAATATGTCAAACGAACTTCAAACACCAAAAGTTGCTGTCACGGATGAGAGCGAAGATGTCACTCAGAAAGAACGCTCTCCAGCCGAGAACGCTTTTTACGAATCATTTCTTATTCAATCCAGGTCCGCCATCGAAAACCTGTACGCTTCGAATATATACCACAGCCAGAGGCATGCAAAGCAGGTCAAGGATCTGGAACGTCAAAAACAATACAGCATGTTACAAATGAACAATAACCAAAAAGAAATGGTCAAAAAGATGGTGCATTTAAAAGAAAAGCAAGGCCAGATAATGGCAGAGAAAAGAAAACAATTTTTGAAAGCTTCCATTACAAAGAGTGATGGACGGATCAGGCCGCGTTCGACGTCATCAGTGCCGGATTATGACTTGCGCATGCTGAGACACAGGCATAGATCTGGATCTTTGCCGCTTCTTGAGCCAACTGACTCGGCTCATACAAGCCAAAATTTGTCTGGATCCTCACAGAATATTGAAACAGATTCAAATTCATTACGTGCTACCCTTTCAAGGGGTTTGTTATCACGATCATGCGAGGCTTTGTCAACTCTTGACAAGAAGAATGATAGGGTTGTTTTTCCAGCATTGTCTACCTCTCCGAGAAGCTTGGCCAAAGAACCACTGGAAGATACCGATTTCCCGTTTATAACCCGGATAGAAGCTTCACCTACAAATCAGCCCAAGTTGAACCTAAGATTACCTCTCTCCAGCCACCAACTGGAACATCGCCGAAGATCGCTTGATCCCTCTGTTATAAGAAACTTAGACAGCAGGCGAGGGGTGAAAACCCAAACTCTTGGATCAGCAACAAAGAGTACTCATACAAAGTGGATTCCAAAGTCGTGTAGATCATCCCAAAGTGGAAGACTTCCTTCAGTTTAAAATCGTTCAGAAAGATTAATATTTATTTTGGCTGATTATATAAATCACGACTTCCGTAACCGATTTCTATGAAACACGGGCTATATTGGATTTATAGCCTATTTTTCAGTCACTGCAATTCGAGTTCTGTATTTATCAACCTCGTTCCCAGGTAACTTCCCTTCGCTTGGGGTGAGGCGAAGGGAAAGGTTGTGTACTCGTGTGCTAATTTGTTCCCAGAAAACAACCATAGATTATCATTTAATGACTGTGAAATGTATGTCAATTCAATTTTAATGACTCCCAGCGAGGATGCTAATCACATTTGCTTGGAACTTGAAACTGAAAAAATCCATGCTTCAAAGAGAGGCTCGAGCTTATGACCGTGCGATTGCGCCACTTTGTTTAATCTCACGGTTGTGGTTTCAAGTCCCGTTCATTGAAATTCTTTGAAAGAAAGTTCCCTTTGCGGCTCTTCAGGTTGTTCCAAGACAGCGATGATTATTTCTGGTAACGTTTGTCATGATGAGTTGTTGGAAGACACGGGGAATTGTCATAGTTTCGCCTTTCGGTAACGATTGTGCTTAATGTGAGGTTTATAACTTTACATGGCTGACTGGTTACACATAAACAAATTGTTTGAACGCCTAGCATGGGACTGTGCGTTTATCCCAGATGATGTATGTGAATAAAGCTTGATCTGCGTGAACAGACTTGTTTTTGCCCTAAGAAAATTTGCCAAAAATAGAAACCGTCGGGGCACATGAATCTCGCCTAAAATTTCATAACTTGCTCTTGGAAGGACTCGATTGTACAAGAAAGCGAGGCACTGAAATAGTGATGAGTTGTGGTAAACACAGGGGCGGCGCCGGGAATTTTTCCTTCGTGGGGCATAACTGGGAATACATGTAATATTGGCGCGAGTGCGCCAATGACGAGTGCCGAAAGCACGCGAAACTAGGGGGTCCGGTGCAGGCTCCGCCGGGAAAATATTGAAAACTTTTAGAATTTTATGATTCAATCTGGTGCATCTGAACGCTAAAATTTGCCAAACACCAGGATTTCATTGTGGTCAACAAAGTAAGAAAAACGTAGTGACCTTTTCAAGCTTAGCAAAACAACTTATCAAAGTTGAATACTTTCTAAGTAAATTATTGTCACCTTGTTTTTGCGTTCAATGAAAAATATGCGAAATTAATTGACAACGAATTTTCCAAAGCGATTATATATTTCAAAGAACGTTTTACTTTGATGCTTTCTTTCCTCGACTTTTGCCAAAGAAGCTGTCCAGTTTCTGCTGAACTCTTTCCTTTCAGCCGCAACCGCCATTTTAAAGCTTTCCGCTGGAACAAACCAATGCTGGCCCTTTCATCAATCTACTTCTGCCCAAGTCAGGCGAGAAAAATACTATCCAGTTTTAATGTCGAATTGTCTTAGGTGAAATTCAAAAGATTGTAACTTTTTGATTTATTTATAAAATCACAGAATATTTCTTTTACGAATTCTAATCCATTAAATCGCTTCATACAGTGAATGATTATTTGGTCCCTCTCTTAGCTTGCCACACTAAAGTATATCTCAGCCGGCGTCATTTTTAGTTGTACCAAAGTTAAAAGTTGGTGGAGCAAATGCCCCACCTGCCCCACTTGTAGCGCCGCCCTTGAAACATGTAAGAAAGGAAGTAATTTGGTAAAGAAAAAAGAGAAAATGCCTGTTGGGAGTACTTAAGGAGGCACTGTAGCCGATGGTAAGGGCTTCCAGATACGCAGACCTCTGGCACTTCCCAATTCAGCTTCAAGGTTCGTCCGGCATTGCTTGTGAATAGCTAATTGGACTGCCTCCAGCTAGTTGGGATTCCCATAAGTTGTTGTGCTCTATTGTGCCAATTATAACTTGACCGTGAAAAGTCCCTATGGGGAGTGATCAAAAGTAACTATAAAAGTGGACAACAAGCTTTTTGGAATAATGTGCAGTACAAACACAAAGTATCCAATGATCAAAATTGTCATGAAAGACAACAACGTGTTAAACAAATGAAATGGATAACGCCGAACGCATGGATAAATACTTTGCTCTAGTCCTCTCAAATAAAAATCTTGGTAAGTTGCATCATTTGATCCAGTTATCCCCAAAGACTCGAATGTTGCTGTCATTCATAGTATAGAATTGTGGACGCTGAGACCTCGTATATTTCCTGACCCCAATGATGTTGAAGAAATGCTCTAAAACGTTGGCTCCTATACTCAGCGGCATCTTCAATACCTCTTTCATATCAAGGTATTTTGCCGCACGATTTGAAATTACCAATCAACCATTATTCCATTAAATTAGAAAGGTGCTAAAGAAAGAACCACCATTCTGTCCCTCTAACATCAGCAGTATGCCAGGATTGTGTAATTAATGAGAGTAAACAAATTGCTCAGTTTTGGATAAATAAAGAAATATTTATCCTACAGAAATCCCGCTTCGTAAAAGAAAATATTGTCGTTCGCAACCCTAGTCATCGGTTCTCGATCATGGGCCGGCGAAAGAAATCAGGAGTTAGCACCTCGCAACTGATGTAATGTTTCTGGGCATTTGATTTGTTGCAGGAAGAGCGAGCTACGAGCACACGGTAGGTGACCAACTTTCGTCCTGGCTTCGAAATTTTCTGGCAAATCGATGGCGTCGAGTAGTTTTGCAAAGACATCATTCTCAGTCCTTGAGCTTCTGTCATGTCCAGTGTACCCCAAGGGGCCAGCGTTGGGATCTTGTCTTTTCTAGAAATGATATTTCAAGAGACATGAACACTGACATAACATTGAATACAAAGCTCTTTGCAGATGACATAAAAGTGTATACGATCTTAACAGACGCCGTAACTGAAGAGTCTTAGAGCGATGAATGGCAACTCAAAGTTTAATTCCACTAAAGAGTGAAGCCCTGTGCATTTCTAAGATGAATGATGATAACCCTTTTATGGTTATCTCCTTGCAAAGTGTATAAATAAAAACAAACCTCTGTATGTAATATTTTCTAGAGGGTATATTTACAGGGAAAGTAAACTAATACAAAAGCTATCAAAAGACACGGTATTAACAAGAATCAATCATTAATTTTCAAATGTGTAGGTCTACTCTTAAAGACCTTAAGATCATCGGTCTCCGCAGTTTCTCTATGTAAGCCATTCCACCGTTACGGCTATTATTGTTTCTCGTGTGAAGAAAGAATACTTAAAGCTACTTAAGTTTCAATTTGAGGCGATAGTTGGCTGTAAAGTTTGCTGCGACATCTACTTCAGTCGTTTGAACTAGCGTAAACCTTCAAAGAAATCTTTTGCTTTCTTCCTAGGACATATGTCGACCAAACTTTCCATGTGGCGGCATACGTGGATGCTAAGTAGTCGTTTTACTTTTTTGAAAATGTTCTCCTTTCTAAGATGAGGAGATTATAAACTTGAGAAAGTATTCAAGAACAGGCCAGACCACGCTCTAATCTTTGATAACAAAGCATCCTTTTTTAGGACCAACTGTTCGACTTAAGAAACCAAGAACACGTTGTACATTAACTGCCTTGCAAGCTCCGCGATGGTTTGAAATAAACTGAAAATGTAGTCGGTCCCGAGATCCTTGACCCCTGATACAGCTTTCAGATAGTTTTCACGTGGTAATAAGAACTTGGATTCTCTTCTATGTCCTTTTTACAACTGCTGTTGTAGTGAATACGTGCTCTTAGACCTCGTAGTCTACGTGAAACATGAATGAGCATTGGCGTAAAAACTTGGCCTTTCTCTTTAATGTAGATATTACGATTTTCCATATTGCACGACATAATGAATGAAGGGTCGTCGAAAAATGACAGCATCGATGTTATTTTTTGTCTTTGGATCTTCCCTCAAACCGACGAAAATTCCACTTTACGCCTTACTTTTTGTCAAATTGTCTCTCTCTTTAAAAGATCTTGTGCCTCGGAATTGCATTCAAAGAGTTTATTCCACATAAACTTCATGACCGCGAAATAAAACGTCGCTTCGGTTGCATTTAAAACAATTCCCAAGGCTTGCAAACCCTTGGATCTATTTTCGAATTCATGGATTCCAGTAACATCTAACGCAGCTTGAGAAGTCATCAGTAAAAAGAGAAAAAAGTTCTCTAAGAAGAAAACAATAAGTGTGCAGTAGTAAGCGATCAGTAACCCTGGGCACCTGTCGAAAGATTTGTTCTTTGGTGCGGGTACAAAATTCCACAAGCAAACCACCATCCAGATTGTCATTTCGTCAAAAATGAAACCAACTTCGATAACCGCACTCTCAAGTAAGTGTTCGTGAAAGAACAGGATAATGTTGTACGTCATAACAACGATGAGTTGGAAGAAAAAAGACCAGAAACGAGCAAGACGAATAAGACGCAAACCTATAACTGTAAAACCAGGAAACTCTGGCAGCTTGAAGAGAATTGCAATGGCGATGAAGCCGTTTATAGCTGAAGTAGATTGCCACGCGATTTCGAATACGGTAGGATCTGGGAACTTGGTGAAGTTTTCACATCGTAATGTAGCAAGCTTCGCTCTCAAAAAGCAATCAGTGGCGTACACTGAATATAAAGCAATGCTAACAAATCTCCACAATAGAAAAATGAAATAGGTTGTCATTACACATGTAGCAAGATTTCCCCATTCCTCAATACCATCAACGGTTGCTGTGGCGTGCAAGTGTTTGTGAGTCGGCTTCGCTTTCTTACTTTTAAGCATCCACTTCCACTCGCGAAAATGTGATCGATATTGTTGCCAACTCGCCTTCCAGATCTTTAGGACGGTAAATTAACCAGCTGAAGCTGTACGCCATTTTAGAATTTTTAAAAACCGGAACATTGTAGTATCGTCATCAGTAACTTTGATTGGCTAAGGAAGTATGGTGTCTGTGGCATGGTGAATGCCTTCCAAATATAGTTCATGAACAAGACGTCGTCATTGAGGCCAGCTCAGACAAAGTCAACAGCAAAATAATATTTTATGAAAGTTTCCTTTTTCAACTGAAATACAAACGAAAGAAAATAACTTCTTAGCTAGCTGACGTAATTTTATTTTAAATCAAAATTTCAAAGTCGTTCAAAGAGTTACACACATTTTTTTTGTCATCATCGGTGTGGAACCATACTTTTTTCAATTAATCAAGGTCAATCAAATTTATTAGTTCCCAGTCTGTTAAATTGTTTATCTGCAACTGAACTGAATGGTCACTTCTGCCGATTATATAATATATAGATTTAGCCAAGCGTAAAAGCGGAGCTCCCGTGTCATTTATTCTTACGATAAGTTAACCTGGTGTTAGCCTGCAAACCAATGGAAAACTAGTACCTGGTCAGCGGTCGACTTAAAAAACAGCTGACCTCGAAGACTTCAACCTTGCGATATGGTCACGTGATACTGGTGACAGGTGTCAATTAACCATAACATGGATGTCCAATATCAAAGATGTTCACGCCAAAAACCGCGGGTTGTACCATAGAATTTCATATTGGCATACATGGACGGGTCGCACGGTACGGTCGCGCGGTACGGTCGCACGGTCACCAATCGACCAAAACTAAACTTTCTCGCACAGATGGATTATCATATTTTCTTACCCATGGTGCTCAGCTCCGCTATTACTCTCCTTCAGGTTGGTATCGTATCACCGAGTGAGTGAGGGATCTCACAAGAATGAATTTAATGGGCTGATTTCCGCGTTTCTCTTTAATGGTAATTATAATTACAAATGTGTCTTGTTTGTTTAAATATCTTTCCTAACTGCACAAACTATCTTCTCGACATTAATTCCTTTGACATGATGGGTACGATTTTAAGACTTGTTTTCAAAAACACCGCTTTAAGGACCCTAGTAAGCTACACCTTTGCTATTGTTTAAATGCGGGAATTTCACTTTTCGTACGTCCCCAGGTGTCAGCGTTAATCACCGCTTCTTCTCGTGAAAGGCCTTTGACTGACATCAATGTGGAGGCGTGCTTCTGGACCTCATTTTCATTATAGGTTAAATTCACACCTTAAACCGACAAGCTTTTCGACCGTTTGTTTTTGTTATGGAATTCGCATTGCTTATCGTAGCGATCTAATTGAATGAATCTCAGCTTCGGGCGGAATTTT
>NC_090885.1:44176203-44186203 GCF_036669925.1 Montipora capricornis
TGTTATATCCTGGTATTCTGTTTTGTCGTTGTCGTTTTCTTTCGCTCTCCTTTCGTTTCTGTTCTAGTCATAGGTCCTCCAGGCATCATGTAACTTTATCAGAGATCCTAAAGATATGGCAAAAATTGCAATACAGAGAAAAAAGTAGCTCTAAGCAAATTAAAAATAAACACTCAGTTCAAGTTTATATCCCTCCGATGCTTGACTTGAATAACTGCGTAGCCGCCAGTGTGGACCACAGCTACCATGATATTATACCTGCCAACTCTTTCTGAAATATAGGCGTGAGATTTTTATCCTGGGAGTGCTGGGATTTAAGAAGACGACACGATCATTTCCGAAGATTCCCGAAGAAGTTCGAAGTCTTCCGAAGACGTCCTAAGTCTGCCGAAGGCGAAGTTATCGAGAAAACGCTTAGCCACAAGGACCGACGTCAGTTGATAACATCAGCGCTATAGTTCTAAAAGCGGAAAGTTTTTGGACTGACATGGTCATTTTTTAAGGCAGTTGTGATGTTGTTGGTCCCAGAAACGGCTATAAAGCTTTATTCTAGCTGCTAACGAAATATATTCTTGTAATGTAGTGGTACAATTGCATAAAGGAAATGACACAGAACGAATGCGTTCGACGTAATTTAAATAGTAAACTACATTTTTCACAGAAGACACCTTAGCTCGACTATACGTGGCTATACTTCCATACAATTTAACTCTCCAAAATTTGCGGTGCGTAAAAGTAAAACTCGACAGCTCCCGCAAGCGAACGAAGACGTCACATCATGTACGAAAACTCGGAAGCTAGCACCACGGGGTTAGCACATACATTTTCCCGCCTTATCAGCGACCTTAATGACCTTGAGGGTGTCTTTTTTACCAAATTTGCATACTGTGACAAAAGCGGAAACAGCTCTCGCATTTCCCAGTCCCAGTCTTAGGACGCGTATAAACGCGAGCTCGCTCCCGGTGCTTTTCACTTCAAAAATCAGAGATCGCGAGGAAGGTATTGTCATTTATTCATTTTACACATGGTTTTCGTTCCTTACATGGATCTGAGTTAACGTATTTTTGGAAATTGTGTCAAGCAAGACGGTAATAACTCACATTTTTCAATCAGGCGTGAGAAATTGGCCCGCAAGCGTGAGCCGGCGTGAGATCGAAGTTTTCAACCCGCAGGCGTGAGAGTTGGCAGGTATATGATATGTCAAACTGGATTGAAACCAGCGAAAAATGCAGAAAGAAAACACTTTCCTAACCGTTTTCCACCTGGACACAAAAAGTGTTGACTGTGTAAATATTAAAGTTGACGTAGCATGGCCATGTAGCCGCGTCGAGAGACAGAAAGCGCACGAAAAATGAAGCCTCGCTTATGCTTAGGTGAGTTAACCTGGGTTGAGTCCGCAATCCAATCGAAAACCAGTACCTGGTCAGCGGTCAACTTCAGGTGTCAATTGATCAAAACATGGATGTCCAATATCAAAGATGTATGGTAGCATGACACTGGTCACATTGGCATACATGGAGGGTGGACGTAAGCACGGACAGACGGTCGATAACGTCATGGTTATAAAACCAAAATTTCTCGCATCAATGGGTTACCATATTTTCTTAAGTATGGTGCTCCGCTACAAGGGTAGGCAAGCCTTTCCAGGAGCAAACAGAGTCCGTCGTCTTAGTAAAAACACTTTATATCCCTACGATGCTTGACTTGAATAACTGCGTGCGTACCACAGCTATCATGATATGTCAAACTGGATTGAAACCAGCGAATAATGCAGAAAGAAAACATTTTCCAAACCGTTTTCTACCTGAACACGAAAAGCGTTGACTTTGTAACAACTAGCTGTAACAACTATAGTTGATGTAGTATGGCCATGTAGCCGCGTCGAGCCACAGAAAGCGCGCGAAAAATGAAGCCTCGCTCCTGCCTCGCTTATGTTTAGGTGAGTTAACCTGGGTTGAGCCTGCAATCCAATCGAAAACCAATACCTGGTCAGCGGTCAACTTAAAAAAGCTGACCTCGGTGTGCTCTACGCTTGAGCCCGCGATATAGTCACGTGATACTGGTCAGCGGATACCTTATTTTGACAGGTGTCAAATGATCAAAACATGGATGTCCAATATCGAAGATGTATGCTGTAAACTAGCATGATACTGGTCACATTGGCATACATGGAGAGGTGGACGGACGTACGTACGGACGGTCGTGAGGTGATAGCTATAAAACCAAAATTTATTGCATTGCTGGGTTACCAGCGCGCCGTGCGTGCCTTCCTGGAAATCCACGAATAAAAGCAAAGCAAAGTGTCAAATGAAAAAAGTAGTGGTCAGAAGAACTCACGGCATTTGCGCGAGTAAAAAATCGCGATAAACCCTGGGCTCTTGTTCCGGAAAGGATGGCGTTAAAAAAGAGCTCAAACGAAAAGTTGTTCCAGAAGATTCTTGCAGAACTCATAGAAGAACTCAACGATTAACGCAGGCAGAAACTAGAACAGCTGAAACAGAAAAATTAAGCAAGAATGGAGGAAGATTCACTCCTATGCTGCGAGCAAGCCCTCTCTCTGCGTCTCCCCCAGTCCCTCGGAGAGCCTGCTGGCAGACTAATTCGTTCCAAGATCCGCTACTGCCAGTTCCATTTGCGTACAAACGTACTCATTTGTCCTATTAGTATGAATTTAAAGTGCCAATGTGACCAAGAAATCAATATTCTTATTTTTCTTTGGATTTCAAACATATGTTAACTAAACAATAAGCGACCAAAGCTTTTTTATTTTAACTGGAATTTTAGCCGTAGCCGCCAGTGTGGACCACAGCTATCATGATATGTCAAACTGGATTGAAACCAGCGAATAATGTAGAAAGAAAACATTTTCCAAAAAGTTTTCTACCTGAACACGAAAAGCGTTGACTTTGTAACAACTAGCTGTAACAACTTTAGTTGATGTAGTATGGCCATGTAGCCCCGTCGAGCCACAGAAAGCACGCGAAAAATGAAGCCTCGCTCCTGCCTCGCAGGCCCTCTCTCTGTGTCTCCCCCAGTCCCTCGGAGAGCCTGCTGGCAGGCTAATTCGTTCCAAGATCCGCTACTGCCAGTTCCATTTGCGTACAAACGTACTCATTTGTCCTACTACTATGAATTTAAAGTGCCAATGTGACCAAGAAATCAATATCTTATTTTTCCTTGGATTTCAAACATATGTTAACTAAACAATAAGCGACCAAAGCTTTTCTATTTTAACTGGAATTTTCCTATTTAACGGTCATTACTAACTTTAAGATCTTGAGAGGATAAAATGACGTCAAAGGCTCACTAGTTTAAGAATGCAATGGGTGTGTACGCCTCAGAATTAATATGCGGCACAAGAGTTTTGGGCTGTCAGACTTTTAAACTCGCGGTTTGCATATATAACAAGCTGCATTCACACGCTGAAATTTTAAGCAAGTGGGCCTTTGACGTCACGTTCCCTTGGACATGGTGGATCCAACCATCTGAGGTCCAATCGGTCACTCTTGAACGTAAGTAATGGCGGACATTGAAATCCAAAGCTTACACTCAAAGTAAACTGCCCTTCATTTGGATAAAAGTCAAAGCTCAAAATGTTGGCGCTAAGGTGTTAAGCAAACACATTTTCAAAATCTGAAGTTTTTGTCACAGGGGCACTTTAACATGGCCAATTTTCCAGTATCTGGCCGTCTCGAATTCACATTAGACGAACAATTGGTCAGGCGATTTGTTGTTTAATATGGCAAAGGATTACATACAGTGCAAGTAAGGCGATGAAGTATGGTTTTTAAATTTAACAAATAAATGATAAATATATTTGTCTCGGAAATCCTTTTCTCCTGCCAACAGAATAGCGATGAAATTTACAGATTAAGCTAATGTAAGTGAAGGAGCTGTTGACTTGGGAGGACCACTGAGAGAGTTTTTCACTTTAACCCTCTCGCACATCCATGATTCCCAGTTGTTCTGTGGAAGGGAGAATTTAAAGTCTCTATCCTTTATCAAAATGTCTCGACAAAGATGATTATTGGTCAGCACGAGTTATGTTTGCAATGTCCATATGTCATGGAGGACCAGGGCCACAGTTGCTGTCACCTGTTATGTTCGAAGCCATTGTTACCGACCTATCCAAGGTAGTCGTTCCCTTTGAAGATATATATGATGAGGACCTACGGTCAGGCCTGCAAACCCTTCTGGATTCTTCTACACCAGAGGAAGCCACGCAACCCCCACAAGCAACTTCTTGCTCTAGCAGGGGCTTTGATCCCAGTTCGAGTACTGAGCGACGTTGTTACCATTGTAGAGTCAACTACCAGGTTTGTCCTTAGGCGAGCCTGGCCAGCTATTGAGAGCTTTCAAAAATGTCTGTCAGCACTTGGAGTGCTTAAGAGTATCAAGGCGCATCCGGCAACCTTTCGGCCAGTATTTTGCAATGAGCCCAAAGAACGTACGTCACAGACTATGGAGAGTTTGTTCACAGTCAAGACAAGTCCGATGGGATCAACCAAAGTAGTAACTGAAAGCTTGGTTTTCTCTCGTTGGCACGATTACCTCCAAGATATCGAGGGAGGAGACGATTCCATAGCCATAAGCGATATTTTGTTTTTCACTACATGTTGCAAAGTCATACCACCACGCAAAATATGCCCAGAGTTTCTACACGATTCGGGAGAATATGGTCAATCAAGATTTCCGAAGGCCAACACGCGCTCAAGCGTGCCGGTGTTGCATGGAACATACGAGAGCTTTAAGGCGGACATGTCATTCGGAATACAAAATGGTACAGGATTTGGTACCGCTTAAGGACTTTTTTCTCACCTACTGCGCAAGGATTGCTGGATAGCTAACCCGATGAGATACTACTAAGATGAACTACGCTTTTCAACATACTTCAACGCCTTTTACTTGTTTTTTAAATCTAGATTTTATCTCGAAGTTTAGATCCCGTAAAGAGCTAATTTTATTCACGTTTGGAAAGAGAGGTTTCGCTTCTGTTGAGATTAGTTTCGCCTTGTTTGTTTTCTTTATTTACACAGATCTATTACGTTGAGTTGTCGTGGTTTTCAAATCGGTTTTCTCGTCTACGAGGATTGAATTTAAACGTATTTGAAAATGTTAGGTTTCAGTTTTGGTTTCGCCAGGAAAATCACTTGGGGTTTTATTAACCATAAGACTTACATCTGGAACTGTCATGGCAATTCTTTTGTTCTTCTTGACGTATCCATGGAAATTTCCCAGAGGCAATTTTCCTTTGGGCAGATCGGTTATACATAAAAAATTGCTTCCCCGTTGAAAAAGCCACTAACCCAAGCCGAAAAATGGCTAGTAAAACCGCAGCTATTACATGGCCGCTTGGGGATACGAATTTTATCTTCTCGAGAGTTTCCCGATAAGTATACATCACGATTCGTAATACTTTCCATCGAGTTTTAAAAACATCAAGATGCGTGATAACAATGACTTTTAACGCCCAGGTCTTTATATATCTACATCATTCGTGATATATATACATCAAGATTCGTGATATAGACATCGAGGTTTGAGCACTTTTTACATGAGGACAAGAATACCGCTGGATTAAAAGAGTGAGGAGTCGTGTCTCTTCGTGAATGGGAGTAGAAATATGGCGGGAAACCGACCCGGGCCGGCGAGTTCGTCGCTTCCAAACGAAGAAGCCATTTTTTCCGGGCAGCACTAAAAGCCAGAATCCGGAAACCGGAAACCAGAATTATCCACAAGTCGCGAGAACTACAACAACTTATCCACTGGATAAATCACTACTAGCTTACTGGATAACTCAATTGGTGTTGCTTGTGTTTAGCCGGTGGATAGCGTTATCCACCTTATGAACAATCCAGGCCTCGGTTCTTGTGAATCATGATTATCATCAAGTCTTCTAAGGGGAAATCACCGTTTGAAAGAAGACATCAAGTAAATTGATGATCATAATCGAAATTTGTTTATTATACTTGGTCAAGTTTACGTAAAAGTAATAATCAAATAATGAAATTTATTAAATAAACAAAGTTGGTTTTACCGTCTTTCCTTCCTTTTATTATGTTCTTGTATGTCATTCTTATACTTCTTCCTTTTGCTGGCTATTACCACAGCCTCCAAAATAAGAGATTATGAACGGGCTATGTTACGTTATTTTAGGTGGCTGAAACCACTTTCAACACTTTCAATAGACCTTGTTATTAGAAGGATTGACACAACCACACTTTATCACACAACAGCAACGTTATGGTACCATGTGAAACAGCAATTATTTTTTAACTAGACGCTCGATGAGCGTACACTAGGTTGCCTGTGGTACGTGTTACTCAGAAGGGACTGAGTTGGGTGGTATTGAACTGCAGTCTTCCAGTCAATTTTTTTCAAGTCGGGGGTCAGTAAGACCATTTAAGGGGTCACCCAGAAGTCGTGCCAGCAGAGGCCCCTTGCCTCACACGTTGAAACGACTAAACATATCTTTTTCTGAGGTTGAAAACTTGGCTACCAGCCTATTAATCATTTGTCAGAAAGAAAAAATTACTGTCATCTTGAGAAAAAATAGGCACACATCGCGTACATGTGGTAGTGCAGTAACACAACGCTTTATTCCATATAGGCCACTTTGGAAAATACCATAATAATCTTTGTCTGTCCCCCCAAATTTTGCATAAGCATTGTTTCCAGTTTCTCTTGGGACTTACAATGGTCCAAAGAGACAACAAGAACAATGCTCATGCAAAAAATGGGGGGACAAACAAGGAGTATTATGCTATTTTTCGAAGTGGCCTATTGTCAATTGAGCTGCGTTTTGCCTTCCAGGATATTCAAGTTCAATATGTAGCTCTAATAGTACACGATATTGTTTTGGTATTGTATATCATTGTCGTGTCAATAGCCCCCTGATAAAAAAAGTTACTAAAAAAAGTACTAAACCCAGAAAGATTGAAGAAAATAAAAGGGAATCGAAAAACATTGGCTTCTAGGCTGACATGTTGATCATTTGCAAGTTCCCTCACAACTTCTTTTCACCACACGTTTAGGCGTGCACTCTGAGCATCTGACAGTTTTGTAATACAAAAGTTCCCTGTGGTTAATCCCTATCTGGTGGGGTTAGTACCTGGATGGGTGACCTAAAAAATATACCAATTTGCAACAGAACCATACAGTAGGACCGAAAATTTTATTTTAACGCCCAAAAATGCGAAGTAAGCAAGGTACAGATTTTGTTAGCTTGCTTTATGCAAAACAAAGATTGATGCAAAAGTAAATGAATATTGATACACAGTTTTTAGGAAGAGCAGAAGGAAGTTTTCAGGATGGTCGATCGAGAATAAAATATTTTGCCATCAGCAACTTAATTAACGACATGAAAACAACATTAAGTTTAACCGAGAATATGAAAAGTTACCATCAGCGAAAAATATTTTGCGAGATTTTTGCTTCGTTCAATTTTGTTGTTATACTTTTGGCTGAACAAGAAAATCGCAAAATCGAAAGTGACATCGAATTCAGAGGGCGCCGTGATCAAGTTACCGCGGCGTGTTTACTCGCGAAACAGTGAAGCATCTGTGTCAAATGATGGCAAGACATCAGGTTTTTGTTTTTGTTAGTTTTCTTTTTCTTTCAAGTGTTATAAAGTTTGACAAGAAATGTGCGAATTCAACACAAAGATCACAATCGCCCAACTCTTGTGGTTGACCATTGTTTCTGCAAGTCAAACATTTACTCGATTTTGGGGCTTATTTGGTTGAAACTCAAGCACGCTTCCAGCAGACCTGTTTATTTTTGTGACTTATGCGCTGCTTACAGTGCACTACCACAAAATTCCTCCCGTATCACATTTCAACACACGTATGCAAATTTGTTCGAAAATTACACAACATGATAATTTCACAAAAGGTGGAAATCTCACAAAAATCTTTTTCAGCGAAAAATTTATTGAAACAAACAACATATTTTCTATTAGAGGCAAAAGACCCTTCCTATTTCAATTGCGTGCGTGCAAACGAGACTCACAATCGGTGTCACAAGGCATATGCAATTAAATAAATTTCTGACAGTTCACATCAAACACTTTTCGAAAGAACCTTGACCGTAAATAATAAAGCACAAAAGACACAACCAGCTTTCATTCAAACAATTTTTCACTGTTACATTTCCTTTTTTTTTCCTTTGCAGAGTTGAGTACAAAATGAATGTAACTTGCCAGACAACTTATATGCGACTTCAGTAAACACTGTGATGTATTCAGTGCGTTCGATTCCTTCAATGCTTGTTAAATCCATAAAAGAATTGCCACTTGATTTCAGTGTTGTATATAATACCAAGTTAGTAAAATATTAGAAACAAAGCTCACTTGATATCCAACGGCGAAAAATGAAATTGTTGTCGAAGACCATTACTCGTCGCTTTAGAGATTTCAGATATTCATTTTTCACCGCCTGTCTTGTTTTCCCAATTGACGTTCCATTCTTGAGCTCCATAAGGGTATATTTTGTTTAAAGATGAACTAAAACGCCATTCGCGTTACAATGACTTTCGACGCCATTGCAGGTTAAAACTTAAATGTTCTCCTGTATGCACCACAGAAATCTACGCATTACCCCAACGCATTTTCTAACTGGATTGCCTATGGCAACCCAGTAACAAGATGCAGTCATTTTTGTGACGTGAATTTACCGTGGCAACAGGAGATCCTTGCAAAAACACCCTTTATTTTGGCTTTAGTTGCTCATATCTGAAAAACGAACTCGGTGACCCCAATTTTTTATTGCACAAAAGTGATCAGCAGGCCAAGATGAAACTCTCTGCAAAGCCTGTGGAGCGGATTCAGAGCTACCTTAAATTTTCAATTATTTAAGGTGGCTCTGAATCCGCTCCACATACTATTTTTAAACTTTGCAGAACGTTTCATTTAGGCATGCTGGTTACATTTCAGAAATAAAACATGGGGTCACCGAAGCTAAACCCAAAATATGAGGTGTTTTTGCAGGGCTTTCCTGTTGCCACTATAAATTCTTCCGCCACAAAAATGAAAGAATATTTTCAGTAATAATTGGTGTTTGATATGGTACCACAACATTGCTTTTAAATGATAAAGTGTTGTAGTGTTAATTCTTCAAATAAGAATGTTTCTCTCAAGTGTTGTAACTGGTTTGAACCACCTTAAAACTCGAAAATGGTAATATGGAATTCCTTTACTGAGAAAATTATCGTTACATCACACACATGATGATTCTGAGTGAAACTAACTTTTATCCAGGCGATTTGCCCTAAACTTATGAAAAACGTCGGTCCGAATTTTTTTCAGGATTACCCAAATGCAACCCGTTTCAATCTTGTCCGATGATTTTTGCCCTTCCATGTTTCTCTTTCCTTTTGCTGCATTTCTTTTATGTTGTTATACAGTTTTAAGTGGTTATTGCATTGTTTCTTTTTGGGTAATTTGGGTGTCATGAAATTACATAACTCGGAAGCCCATGGTATGTTCAAACTGCGAAAACACGGAGCAAAAACCTTTTAACTCAAGCCCAGCATATCATCAATTGTCGACCTTGAAGCGCAATATTCATCTGCCTTTCGGCAGAATCTTCAAAACTTGCTTGTTTCCCGGCCTATTAAATGCTACTGGGACGTCTCGAAAAAATTTAACTTCGATAAACAATGTAGATTTTAAACCTATAATTGACAGCTTCAGTCGCGCCCCATCACTTACGCAACACATGTGCCAAGGCAGGTGATGTAAAACAAGGAAAATGAATTAAACAGGTTTTAAGTTTTCTTTATTGTAATGTGGACTGCCTTAGCTTGATGACGCCATCACCACGCTCAAGTCTTTATATCCAGAATAACAAGGTCAGATCCTTTTTACAGTTTACATTTCCTCAGAGTTAAATGCTTGAATGTGAGGATCATAGCAGAGCGTACAAGGAGTGGATAAGTTGTTGTAGTTCTCGCGACTTGTAGATAATTCTGTTTTCGGAAAAAATAGCTTCTTCGTTTGGAA
>NC_090885.1:44191203-44206203 GCF_036669925.1 Montipora capricornis
CGTCAAAGTAGTCTGCAGATCCACGCGGCTATCACCTCGCGGATCCACAGCTACTTTGAAAATGTTATGAAAAAATTCATGATCAATAACAGGACAGAGGCATGAAAAACTGACATCAATTTGTTAAATAGAGTACAAGAGGTAATAGAGTGCAATACTGAAGTTGCTATGGAAACACAGCAATTGGGTAATTTTGTTGAGTATACAATAAATGAAAAATCATATAAACTTGCTCATGCACTTCATGATTTATGCCCACTCATGATGTTTTGAAAGTTCTCAAATTGTGTGAACTTTAACTTGCAAAACATCACTTGTGCCCATAAATCATGAAATGCATCTGCATTATTCACATGATTTCCTATACATATACAATGTAGCAATGGTTTTCAGCTCAGAAAAACCTTACAGCACTCACCATAATCTTAGGTCACAACTGTTGAGTGTGTAAAGTAATTTTATTGCCACATGAAAAGGCCAGGATTGATAGGCTCTCTGTGAGTTACCAAACATCAAAATTCAATTTCAAGTTTGCACTTACATTTTTTGTAACCAAGAATTTATGCACTATGTGCACTCATTGCAAATGTTAGACAAGACTAAGGGCACTCTCCTTTTGCCAGAACTGGCCTGCCAGACCCTTCAGTTTGCAAAGAAAATGCGGCAATTTGAAGGAACACTTGCATGATAATCTCTCGCATTCTTCTGGAGGAGTATATATTATCATCCTCCAAGTGTGTTAATTTGAAGGAGTTGTAGAGTTACAGTAGTCCTTCCAAATGTATGGGCCGCTGATTGGGACATTATTGTATATTTTAAAAATATGTAGTAAACTTACAATTTATGCTAAACTTTCGGTGTTATGGAGTGTTATCAGTATGAATTTTATGCAGAAACCAACAATTATGGCCAACTTTACTTGTACGGATGTGTGGTAATGTTTTAGTTTGTCCTAAACTTGTTCTTTTGTGGAGCTTTCCCATTGGAATTTATGCCAAACTCAAAATTCATGCAAAACTCAAAATGTATGGTCAACTCACAGTTTATGGTCAACTCAAAATTTATTCTCAATTCAATTGCAAAACAACCAGCACGGGAGGGACTGGTATGGGTGGCATCTTCAATACAATATGGCGGCAAGAGTAACACAAAGTGGAATCGTACTTTTCATCTGATGAAGATGGCAACCTTGACAGACTCAAACTACTGGAGTGTAGTCTGGAAGAGGCCTCTGAGACCCTTTATGTTGTCATTCACCGATCAGAGGACTTAAGCTCTCAAAACCCAAACAACCCAGAAATGACTCAGTTTAAGGCTGACACAAATGTTCTATGCCATCACTTAAACATGCTTAGAAGCCACTTTGGGGCTCAGGCAGCTGAGGAGGCAGGACGGGATAAAGAACTGTACTTGTGCCCTACAGAGAACTCTGGAAATACAGGGAGAACAAGGTACGTAATTTCTGTTCAGCAGCTTCAGTTCCTCAGAGATACATTTTTCGTGGACAAAAATAGCCAAAATTCTTGGGGTGTCAAGAAAAACAATAAATCGAAGGAGACAGGAGCTGGGAATGAGTGAAGAACTTTCCTGGTCTAGCGTATCTGATGATGACCTTAAACAAATAATGTGTGAGATACAAACATTAACCCAAGGAATTGGCCAAACAAGGATTCTTGGAGCTTTAAGGATCAGGGGGCTAAAGATTCAAAGGTGGAGGGTAAGATAATGCTTGTGGGAAATTGACCCTGTTGGCACTGTTCTGAGATGGCGGCGGGTAATTCATGTAAGGTCTCCAAATTCCCTATGGCATCTTGACGGCAATCACAAGATGGTGAAATGGAGATTTGTCATCCATGCTGCTATTGACGGGTTTTCAAGAGTTATATTTGGTATGTATACTGTGCCTCAGACAATACTTCACGGACAATGCAAAGTTTGTTTGAAGAGGCATTTACATGTAGACAGTATGGTCTACCCTCTAGAGTTAGATTTGACCATGGGGCTAGAAAACGTGGATGTGGCAACTATAATGCTACAGATGAGAGGTCTTAATAGAGGAAGTGTCATCGCAGGCAGCTCAGTGCATAATCAGAGAGTTGAATGGTTGCATCGAGATGTAACCAGTGGAGTCTTGCGTGGGTATATTTAGCAGTTTGAACAGCTGGAAAGATATGGACTTTTAGACGGGAGGAATGATATCCATTTGTTTGCTCTGCATTTTGTGTACAGAGAAAGAATCAACAGGTCTCTCGAGGAGTTCGTTGCTCACTGGAACCATCACAGCCTTAGCACTGAAAACAACCTTTGCCCTCTTCAGCTTTGGAGCCAGGGTGTTCTTCAACAGTCCTTATCCTGCAGTCCAGCAGTACATGGCATCCTGACAGATGACAATACTATTGACGTTGATGACATGTTGTCATCTGCAGAGAATGATGAAGCTACTGTGGTTGTTCCAGAAACGTTGCTGGGCCTTTCAGATGAAGACATTGATATTTTGCAAGCTACACTTTCCAGATATGGGGATGACAGTATCAGTGGTTATTTACAAACTGTGAACACCATTTGCCAGCTTTTTAATTTCAACTGCTGATGAAAGCAACTAAATGAATACTGTACAGTTGTAATTCCACATGTAAGTCACTGCCAAATCTAAAGCAAGTCACAAATGTGATTGCTTTGGTAAAAAAAAGTTGTAAGTGAAACAGTAGGTCATTATGCCTCGGAATGTATGCAGCTTGTATGTAGCCTGCAAACAAGACCCTTAGCAGGAAATAGAATGAGTGGAACAGTGAGAAAGGGGAGGCACTACTAAATGACCAATTTTTGATCAATGAATAGACCAAGTCATTATATTTTATTAATCATTGATTACTCATGGCTTCACTGATTAGTTCATGTTTTAAAGTAGTTTTGTTAGATAAATTTGTGTAGTTTGAGGTCTGCATATACTTACCATATTTTCTTTCCATTTTTGTATTTACATTGTAGAGAGACATATTTCATGGCAACAGCCACTCAGGAATAAATGATAAAAACATACATGTACACATGTATTGCCTGAAGGGTGCAAAAAATTCTAATTAGGTGGGCAGTATTGTGGAAGATGTGTAATCAACAAGTACCCAATGGGTTGTCAATGGGTAAACACCTAATGATTAATCAACTCATTAATTGCTTACATGTTATATCTGATTAAAATTTAAAATCTTCCAATGTTTTGGGCTTCATGTATGACCAACAACTTTCAAGGGTTTTGGTTGACCATTTGCCAAACAATGTGCAAATTTACCATGAAAACATAAACAGCAAACGAAAAAGGGATCAAAATCTATAGATCACTCAATTCTTGAAAGGTGTCTTCTACCCAACCCCACAAACACATCACATGACACATTCATTGACAGTATGCTTTACATACCATTTGAACATATAAACGTCTTGAATTCTCACCGCATATTTACAAAAAGACCAATATACTCAAGACTCACGGAATAGTGTGCCATCTCATAAGCAAAAACATGCAAATCAAAAGTTAGTGAACCTACAGAGTCAAACAGCTGATTGTTTTGTGTGACAGGCCAAATTCAAATAATTCCAAATGATCATCTATCACTTACGGAAATTTAAAATCAGAAGAGACCCACTGAGTAAATTTTGACAAACTTCACACAAAATAACTGAAACATTAAGTTTATTGTTAATCACATTGTTACTCACTTGAAATTACAATTTGTAACAAATATGATGTACACTATTAAATCTGTATGTGCACACTTTTTATACAACTGTATCCCTAGCCTGTAAAACATTATCATAAGAGACAACAAGAAACAAACATCTGATTGAATATACCCCTTACATAATTACTGACCATTATGAAAATGTAGCCGGAAGGTTTTATTCACATGACAATCAGAGGTAACAAACTTAATAACTAAGTGGCCGCCTTTATTTGATTCTTATTTTAGCTCAACTATCAAATCAGAATTTGAGTATACATGTAGCTTCCAAGAAATCAATGTAATACCAAAAAGGAACTTTTTTATTTTATTTGTTTTGGAAGAATAAGAGGTAGCCTCAAAAAATGTCTCAAAATTTAGTGCATGGGGACATTCTCATAATGAAACTGCAACTCTGGCTAATAGAGGCAAATAACAAATTTGGAACTGGAACAAAAGTAGAAGGAACACAACATCACATTAACTTCAAATCTGTGGTAAGTAAGGGAAGCTTCAAGGATAGGCTTGATGTTCTGCCACTCTCCAGTCCAGTCTTTGATCCTCCCTGATGGGGGAAGAAGTGCAGCTCAATTTGTAAACAGCAGCTGGTAATCAAGCCTACCCCCAAGGAGCCAGTGATAACTGAAAAGCTTTCAAACAAAAGGCATAAAAAAGGCATACATTTTCTCACTGTGACCACAGTGGAAATGGTCATTTCCAATGCACCAGGCTCAGCCTTCTGAAAACCGGCCGGTCGTTGGCTTAATGAGCCGCCTCCTCAGAAAGTTTGACCGTCTCCTTCCAGTCAGAAAATGTCTTATTTTATTACGACGAGGGGAGAAATAAAACAAACAGACACAACACATTTTTAGCTCTTATAAAAGCTTAAAAAAGCTTGTTTGATGCACAAATTCGTGTTCGCAATATTTTTTTGAGTCGCGCACATGAAATGTTTATTTAACTAACATTCCAGTATTTCTTCTCAGACTCCATGCAATTAAGTGTCAATTCCATTTGTGAAATTTCGTCACTATAAATCCCCCAGATTGCACTAAATTGCATCTGTGAGTGTCTAAAGAAAGAGAAAGCCCAAACATGTCTTAGCTGATCAAGTGCAGTCTTCGTTCTTTCAATGGCATCACGGAAAAGTATCGCTTGTATTACAGAGGTCTTGTTCTCATTCTACAGAGACAGAAAAGGGAACAACAACAAATACCATAAATAAAACTTCAACTTGTAAAAGTTATCAGTTCTCAACCTCAACAAAATACCAAGTATACACTGTAATGCTTCAATGCAGTGTACAGAACTGTATTAGTTACATGCATTATTCTCATCTTGGAATCAGTAAGATTATGACAATAGAATTATTTTACAATTTATTGGAATATAGCATAGATGTATACTGTAACATGACAGTCTACACTACACACTACTGACACAAAAGCATGTGTGGTAAAACACTAGAAGAACCTGTAAGCAACTACCTAAAATGCCAGAAAACTGGTCACCCAGCTGAAAGAAGTGATTGCTTAAGATATGTCTTGGATACGGTGATTTGACTGAAACAAGGTAATTTTGTAACACAGACAAGTGGTTGCTTTACAAAACGAGGTGGTCACAAAGGGAGGTTCATGATCAACTGCAACACTTTCTGCTAACCTTTAAGACCATTGTAAGTCCACGCTCAAACATAACCTTTATAATAGCTTCCTCCGTGGAGATTTCATCAGCACTCTGAGCATTCTGGATCTAAACAGACACCAAAGTCCTTTGAAACTTTCAGTAGAACACTTACAGTTGTACATGAATCTAAAACAGTCAATGGAAACACAGCACTGTGTGCATTAGCAAAAGTATCATTTACGCTATTGGCAGTGAAGTTGAGTGAAAAAGGGTAAACCAGCCTATATCATGGCAGATCTATTTTGATATGGGGCATGGGTTGAGAGCAGTTGAGGTGCAGCTATCACTCTTCACTCTTTACCCACACCCCTTCCCCTAACTCCCCAGCCCCCCTCCAAGAAAAAGTTCACCCCTCTTTTCAAATACATAATGTAGGCTTGCTGCCATGTATCAATCAAAATAGCAACATTTCTGGGCTGTTGGTTTTTGTTGGTGTAGAAAATTTGGACTATGCAATGCTATATTCAGTGAAAGATGAGGGGAATACCTCAAATATTTCCCCTTAACATATCCATAGGAGCTTGTGGGATAAACACACACACAGACTCACCTACCTTAAGCACAACATCCTTATAGTTGGGATTTGCACAGTCGTCAAAGCACAATTGCTGTACGGCTGCATCCACACTCCCTGTTGCAAGGTAACAATATAATGCTGAAGAAAAGAATGGAAATCCAGCACCTCCATGCAGCACACTGTGAACAATGATTGTGCCAATGATCTTCAGGGAACATCTCCTTTAGTACAAAGAAGCTTCTCTCTTGATCCACACCAGAAGTACTAGAAGGAGTGGATGGAAGCCCATCACTATCAGCAACTGTTTGGGGTTCTGTGCTCAGTGGTCGTTCAGGTATTTTGACATCCCCTAGATCATCCTCCAGTGTGTCCCAGGGATACATGTCTAAATCTCAGTCTCCATCAACTTCCTCAGAGTTCTTGTGCAGGACTTTGTCAGGTCTGGGATAGGTATTTCCTTGCCCTGAAATGCTTAGAACTCATTCTGCATTCATTGTAATCTCATCGGCAACTTTTGGGGAAACAATTTCACCATAGCATACTTTGGCAAATTTGAAATTGGCACACTTTAAAACCAAAATCGGGAAGTCCTCTTCGTGCCATGACTTATCAATTGGAAATTCGTGCACCGCGAACCCATCTTTATCAGCGTTATTCTCGATTGGTGAGTAGGAACGGTCTTGGTATCTGGCTCTGGAAGAATGTAGAATGAGATCCTTATAAACAACATTGCTTGTTTTCTTTGCTAAAGCGGGTGCCTTAGAACGAGTCCCTTGCTTAGACTTGAAATCTGACTTTCGTTTTCCTGAGTTGCCCGACATTGACGGAAAAGCTTCTCGCAATGACTGCCTCACAGATTCTTCAGAGGGACTGGAAAAGAGTGAGTTGTCATGGGAACACAATGTTTTATAGCCGTAGGTGTGTTTTCTGTAGAACTATTAGCCTACCAAGTTTCAATGGTCTGCGCTGCAAATTGGCGAAGATAGCTCTATTTATATACTTGATGTAATATTGGGTTGAGTGTATGACATCATCAGTCATTTCATTTGCATATTTTACACATTTTTCAAACTTTAATATCTCTGGAACTAATGCAGGTATTTGCAAACGGTAAACGGCATTTTCATTCTTTCATAGAATTCTTTGTGATATACCTAAAAAATGAAGACGTAAAAATTTGATCATAGTGGCACTTTAACAGATCCCTCAGCATGTGAATCCCCTCCATTTTGAAATGTTTGCAAGGGATAAACTGATTGAGGGGGCGGAGATTCACTCTGGCCACCCCCTTTTTTGGGGACTAGAAAAATTGAACTCACAAACCCTTGGTGTAACTCACCCAGAGGGACCACATGGATAGCCTCTTTCTCTAGCATTTGTTGTATTTCCAGGTCTATGAGAGCCATGTTCTCCTTTGCATGAGGAACTGTCAGTGGGTTGGATAGTTGATGTGGGGTACTCACAAGGTCCAGATGAAACCCCTGAACAGTTTCTAAGACCCAAGGGTCTTTGCTTATAGCAACCCAGTTTGAAATGCAATGTTTCAGGCATCCTGCTAAGGGGAGGTGATTTACGGCTAACTGACTTTAATGTAACATCATACCTGGGGGCAAGTGAGAAGGCCTCTCTACTGCTGGGTGGCTGGAGGGATTTGCTGCAGGGCTCCTCTGGTAGCTCTGCCTACGCCTGTGAATGAACCCCGAAACTGGCTGAAGTTGCTGGAATTTGGAAACCTTTGACTGGCACCACCCCAGCGGTTCCCTTGTCCCCTGAAAGGGGGGGGAAGCTGTGAAAAAAGAGCTGGTTGTGAATTCTGCCCCACAGAAGCAGCTGCAAGTAAAGTTTTTGCTGTCTCTGATCTGGTATTGATCCTGGCTTCAAATCCTTCTCCAAACAGAAGAGCCTTGTGAAGAACTATTAAAAACTTGTCGAAGCAAATTTAGAGCTTCGGGATGACTAAAAATCTGCTGAACGAGGGAGACAGGATGTACATTACCTACCTACCTTCCTTCGGGTCACCTTGTTGAAGCTGTATTATCCCAAGGATTGTCATCACCACGCTCAGTAGCGGACATCTTGCTTCAGAGCAAAATAAAATGGCGGATTGGTGTGGTGTGGCGCAGGGACTTATGGGCTGTTTGAATTATGTTAATTATGTTAATTATCCAAGTTTGCTTTCAATGCGCTGTATTTCACAGCGAAATAAAGTTGGTAACACATTGTTATATGAGGCGACTGTTCTGAAGTATAATTCCAGTTGAAACGCTCCACAAAAGAACAAGTTTAGGACAAACTAAAACATTACCACACATCCATACAAGTAAAGTTGGCCATAATTGTTGAGTTCTGCATAAAGTTCATACTGAGAACACTCCATAACACCAAAAGTTTAGCATAAATTGTAAGTTTACAATATATTTTTAAAATATACAATAATGTCCCAATCGGCGCCCCATACAAATGGCCGGTCTGGCCGGTCAGTTCTGTCAAATGGAAAGCGTCCTAATTCTTGTCTTTGTAATGGAAGTTGAAGTTTGACTAAAATTCCACCTTGTTGCTCTCCCACCTGTTTAGTGTAGTCTCAACAAGACTTTTGGAGGAACAGATGAAGCAGTTATTGTTAAATTACTTTGTTCTTTGAACAAAGTATAGGATTGGGCTCGGACTTTAGACTTTTCGGAGTTAAGATTTGGCTGGGCATGCGTAAGATTTGTTTTCCTCATAGAGACACTTTCCATAGAAGGCAATGCAATTGTAAAGGCAAGTCACTGTTTTAACTGAGTTTATTGACAAATTCGCAAACAAATTCGCTGGTAAAAACAGGGTAACACGCCAAGCATAAATATGTGTCAAAAAGGTGAAAAACCAGAAAAACACCACGTGATGCCAAGGGTGCGAAAATGTTAACAGGGAACCCAGCCACAACAGCAATATAAATTCAAGGCCTAATCCATTCATTACACCAGAGATCAAAGGACTAATGAACACGCGTGATATGTGACATAAAAAGGCGATGAAAACCAACGGCAAATTACACTGGAATGCTTATCGCTTTTTTCGTCAGGAAGTCAAACGGGAAATCAAGCTTGCTGAAAAAGAACATGTTCGTTCTGAAGTTTTAAAATCGAATGGAAACTCCAACTCGATCTGGAAAATTCTTAACCGTTGTCTTCCAAAGAAAAACGATCCATTAGCCGCTGTTGAAAATCCACTCCTTCTGGCAAATAAATTCAATGAATTTTATGCTAATGTGGGAAAAGTGACAGCTTTGAAAGCCACGAATCTTGCTAAAGAACACAATCTCAACATTCGAGGCACTGAGGGAATTCATCCGTGTGAATCCATTCACAGGTCTGGTCAAAATAATACTACCTTGTTTACGTTTCGTTCCATCACTACGGGCGATGTGCAGAGGATTATTAGGAGTTTATCGTCTAACAAAGCTCCCGGTTGCGATAAAGTAAATGCAAAAATTCTGAAAGATAGTTCACCAGTCATAGCTCCTATCCTAACTAGTCTTATAAATGTCTCCTTTTCTTTGGGCAGTTTTCCACTTCAATGGAAGAAAGCAGAAATTGTTCCAATTCTCAAATCAGGGGTCAGTGAGGAGCCTGCCAACACAAGACCAATTTCACTACTACCTATTTTATCTAAAGTATGTGAAAGAGCAGCTCACTCACAGCTTGTCAATTTCCTCGACTCAAGCAATATAATACATCAAATGCAAAGCGGAAACAGAGAATTTCACTCAACTGAAACCTCATTACTCTATTTCACAGACGAACTGCTAAATAATATGGATCACAGAAAGATGTCTGTTATTGTTCTCTTGGATATGTCCAAAGCTTTTGATAGTATTCAACATGACTTGATGTTGCGCAAACTTCGCAACGTTGGTTTATCGGAATTAGCGTGTGCCTGGTTTGAGAGCTATTTGTCACAACGTCAACAAATCGTTAAGATTCAGGATACCTTGTCCAGCCCTCTACCCTTAACAGTCGGAGTACCGCAAGGATCCATCTTGGGCCCAGTACTGTTTGCATTATATGTAAATGATCTCCTTCGAGTCCCAAAACACTGCAAGCCTATGGGCTACCGGTATGTGGATGACACAAAAATCTTCCTCGGGTTCCCGTCAAACAAACTTCAAGACGTTATCTCTGCTGTAAACGAAGATCTCAAAGAAATAGTGAGTTGATGTTGTAGAAACTCACTGCTCATCAACCCTGATAAAACAAAACTCCTTTATGTGGGCGTTCCCCAACTAATGAGGACTTTACCTGTCACTCTTCCAAGTGCCACAATATTGGGAACTGAAATCAAGCCTGTGACAGTAACTAAGGACCTGGGAGTGCACATTGATTGCTATCTTAACTTCAATGAGCATATCACTAAAACTGCATCTGACTGTATGTTTAAACTAACGAGAGTCAATAGGATAAAGCATTTATTGGATCGAAGCACTCTAATATATCTCATAAAAGCTTTTGTCTTTTGCAAACTTTTTTATTGTTCGACAGTCTGGAGCAACACAAGCAATGAGAATATAAAAAACTTCAGTTAGTCCAGAATTACGCTTGCAGGATCGTAACTGGCTTGAAAAAGTACGATCACATTACAGAAGCCCTGAAGTCCCTTAAATGGCTTAACGTAAAGAAAAAACTACTCTTTAATGACTTAGTCATGGTTTATAAATCAACAACTTGACTCCTAACTATCTCTGTGAACGATTTAAACAACGCTCAGAAATTCACCAAAGAGATACCAGGCAAAAGAGCGAGCTTACGTTACCCAAGTGTAGGGTCGCGGCTGGGCAAAGGGCTTTTGCCTTCCGTGGGGCTAAAAGTTTTAACTTTTTACCTAAATTAATCAGAGACACGGAAAGCCTAAGTGGTTTTAAAAGGAGAACTTTTAAGAATATTTTCAATTCATAACATGTGAATTTAATATTGAAATATAAGCTGTTTTTATATATATATATATAATCTATATTTTTATTTGTAAATAGTTATTATCTTATTTTATCTTATCTTATTATTATCTTGTTTTTGTAATTTAATATTTCATATTCATGTATGGCGGAGGAGCCCCCAGGGGGGAGCTATGCAATAAAGTATGTATGTATGTATAATATTCAGTAATCGTACACTGCGTGACTCAGTAACCTATCTTACCAGGCTAATTACATAATTTTATAATTATTCTCCTGGTATTGTTAAAAGAATTTAAATATTTTTCAATACCAATTAAAGAAACTTGTAAAGCATCTGTTTACTGGTTTTGATTGGAATTAACGCTGTTAACAACAGTTTTTAATTTTAACAACTATTCTACAATTGGACTTACCATAATTAAGGGTCACAGAATGTGGACTTTGAATGTTGGACTACAGAATTGAACTGGATATTGACCAAGTTAAGTCAAGTCAAGTTAAATCAAGTTTATTTTCAAAAATTACAGTTAAATTTTACAATGAACACTACATGCGTATAGCAATGCTATTCGAGGTGTGCAGTGTACAGTCGAACCTCGCTTATCCGGACTTGTTGGGACTACACGAAATAGTCCGGATAATCGAGGGTCCAGATAATCGAGAATATGAATATTAATGAGGAACAAAAACTGATTACGTTAAGAAAGTGACATTTAATCGTGGAACAAAACATTTGCAAATCGTTTGGAAAACAATATGGTCTACATCTTCACTGTCCGTTGTGAATACCTGTATACGTGTCGGGAAATGTTATGATCTTTTTCCTTGCTCTTGCGGATATCAGATATCTGCCGTTTACTAACGCCATATTCAGCTGACAAATTGGTTCCTTTTTCTTCTTTCTCTAATCGCAAAATTATAGCCTGTTTTTCTTTTATTGAAAGAACGGATCGCTTACGCTTCAAGGACCTGATGATCGTGAATAAACATTTGTGACGTAGTGTAGCTTGTTTGCAGAATGAGGTCCGAACGAGCCAATAGAGCATGAAATTTCACATAGCAACAAAGCAACTCTAAGCCAATCAGAACTCATTCGAAAGTTCCACATTAGTTACGACGTGTGCAAGCGCTGCTTTGAAAGAGAAACAAACTCGCGTTTACTTTTCAACGCTGTAGTTTTAAAAAGAATATGGCTAGGGATCTTGATGATGACTAATAAATATTCATGACAAAATTGATTATTACAATATTACGATTATTCAGCTTTGTCATCATTGAGTAGGCATCAACATACTGTAAGCATCCTCAACTCCAAGTACTGTAAGCAGACATTTCCTAATTTGTTTTTTGAATGGACTTTTTGTAAGCTTGCACCAGTCAGGATGAAGATAATTCCATAATCTTGTTCCAAAGTTTGCAAAAGACTTCAACTGTAAGCTCAGTCACGATTAGCTACCATACATGTAAGATATCCAAGATAACCAAGATATTGTAACATAAAAAAATTGCTGAATACTGTGAACTTTAAATGAAAGGAAATCGGCTAAAATGAAGGCTTTGTTTCCTCCACTCGATCATCTCAAAAATTGTCTCGAGAATCAAGTTTTGTGGATCGAGCTTCGAGGGACTACATGTAGCTGTTCACTTATTTTTGCATGGTACTGTAATTTGTTTCCAAACACAGGACTTTGTGTTAACATAAGTTAATTGGCAACAGTTGACAATCACTTTGTTTTCGTGGCATTTTTTGCATGGTACTGTAATTTGTTTCCAAACACAGGACTTTGTGTTAACATAAGTTAATTGCCGACAGTTGACAATCACTTTGTTTTCGTGGCAAGCTAATATTATTACATGTATTGTTCTTCATGTTGTGAAATATTCCTTGAGAGTGGTCACAACACATACAAGTAGTCCTGGATTAGCAGGTGACCCTGGTGTGGTTTGCTTATTAGCATGATCTTGAACTTTCATTATGTGATATGTGATGAACACTGAGAAAGTATGAGTGGTGACAAATGCAAGAAACATTTTAGGTTCCAGAGTTAAATCAGACAATCCACATGGCAGTATTACTAGCCATTATAAGCAGGTTAAGGTAAAAACTTCATACAAAAACTTCATGTGCAAAGAATGGTTAACAACTGTATTTATTTGTTTATTGTGGTGGATCACAATCACTCATTTGTAGATGTTGTGATAGGTTGGCCTGGCAGTGTGCACCGTGTTCGTGTCATATCAAACTCAAGACTGTCAAGAACATACATGTAAATCCAGTTCAGAACAAGTTTAATTTTAAATAGTGAGGACATACTCTAACAAAACTTTGAAAACTTGCAATAAGTTAAAGACTTTAAACAGACTTTAAAATAAGCATTTGAAAATTGGAAAATACAATGTAACAGTAGTCTTTGGTCAAAATTCAAAGTACAGTGTACTCATCATCACTCCTGTGATCACTCACACCTATATGTACATGTAATGCATACATGTGTATTTGGAATTTGAAACAGAGGCCATGGGACATTGAAAAGCGCTTGGCCTATATTAACTGCTGCATTTTGAGCACCAGGCCAAGCAAGAAACATCTGCATGGTTTGAAATAATTATTCATTTTCTCTCTCTCCCTTCCCTTCGGTGTTTTTTCTTGATTCTTGGTCTTTTTTTAATCTCTTCTCTTCCAGTTCTTGACACCTACATGTAAATTAATTACATTTAGTCCAAAAAATAACCTCAACAGTTTCTTTTACCTGATGAATACTGACTGGTATGTATAAGAAATCACATTATGTATGCTGTACATTGAAAACTGCTTGAATCTGTCAAATACAACATCCTGGATTTTTTCAATATTGGTCTTCTTTTCTTCAGGATAATTTTGGGTTTCTTGTCTTCTCTTTCATTGGATTCATGATTTGATTTTGTTGCATCTGCAGCCTTAGGATCACCAATTGATTTATCTACATGTATGCTTGCAGCTGTAGGATCTTCTTTGGTTCCAGTATTATCATCTGCATAAGAAATAATAAATTATTATTATTATTATTATTATTTGTTGCAAAAATACAAAATATAGATGTTGTGTGAAGTCATCTTAACCCCTACTCTTTATACCCATTGTCAATATTATTTAAGTATTTAAACTGCTGGAATCTTTATAATACAACTTCCAGGAACTTTTCAATATTGGTCTTCCTTCTTTTCTTCAGGGTAATTTTGGGTTTCTTTTCCTCTCTTTCATTGGGTTCATGATTTGATTTTGTTCTATCTGCAGCTTGAGCATCACTAATTGATTTAGCTATGCTTGCAGTTGTAGGAACGTCTTTGGTGGTATTATCATCTGAATAAAAAACAATAATAATAATTACTATTTGTTACAAAAATACAAAAATGAAGATGTGTGAAGTTATCTTCACCCCTACTCTTTATATAATATACCCATTGTCAATTTAAGCATTTCCTTCAAAACAGTTTTGCAATGTGCATGTATTAACATGTACAGCTGTACCTTTTGGCTTATCACAGTTTGGACAAATAAAGTCATCTTCTTTACAGTACACTTTCAAACACTGTCTGTTGGTATAATGGACACCAGTTGAATGTATCTTTGCCTCAAATGCTTGTTCCATATTTCAGCACAAGATCATCAACTGAAACAAAATTAATACAAAGTAAGTGATGGGAACATTACTGACAGATAATACAGGGGTAATTCCACAATATTTTGCATGTCATAGAGGGGACATTTTAGAAGAAGAAACTATAAATATTTTTCTTATTATTTAAACAATTTAGTTTTGCTAAGTTTGGACTGCCACTGAATTAAGCTACTTATGACTCTTTTTTATCAAATTGTTTCAAAATTATTTCTGCAATATTATGGGAGAATTTAGACTACAATGTGAGTTGTCACGGAGGGGACCAGAAAATTCACGAAAACTGAAACTAAAAATGAAAGCACAAAACTCTCTCAATCTAAAAGTGCAGCAGCAACAATTTAATGCACACTGTGTTCTGATGTTACTGGGCAATAATAATGAATTAAGGGAAAGACATTAAATTTTGCCTCTTCATTAGTGCCTGCTTAACAATTAGTAATAATGGCTATTGTCACAGAGGGGACTGTTACAGAAGGGACATTTTGT
>NC_090885.1:44228703-44236203 GCF_036669925.1 Montipora capricornis
AAAAATCCATAACTTGAATTATCAAGCAAATATGGGCAACAAGCTTTCTTTCAAATAATTTTTGAGTAACAAGAATTAGTGAAATTTCCAAATGTTTCCAGAAGACTGTGCAGAATTGAATACAAACAAATATAAATAAGCGAGACATCAGAGATCACAGATCCAAGTTTTTCAATTCCTTCTTTGTCTTTGTTAAACCCATAAATTACTAGAGAATTTCCATTTGATTTCAGTTATTAGAACTTAAAGCTCACTTTGATTACGGCTCGATGGGCGACAGATTGTTGTCAAAGTCCATTGCTCGACCCTTTTAAGATCCCAGGTATTTGTTTTTCACCGCCTGCCGAGTTTATCCAACTGACTTTCCATTATTGAGCTCCATAAGGGTATATTTTGTTTAAAGATCCACTAAAACGCCATTTGCGTTACATGACTTTCAACGTCGGTTAAGTTAATCATTCCACTGTGTCCACCAGAGAAATCTTCGCATTTCCCACTACTCTCTCGATGTGTGCAGAAGGCTCTATGCACAAAGACATCGCTTAGCAGGGGAGTGACAGGCAAGACTTTTACTGACACGGAAAAAAAATAATGAAACCAACAAACGGAACGCAGATTCCGACTGGGTTTGGCAACCCAGTAACAAGCAAATCCTCAGCAAGCGAACAGAAAAGGAAAGAAGCCATTTCAGAGTCGACTGTCTAAAGCCAGTGAATAGGAATCAAGGTAAAATTAGAAATCACAGCTGTACTATAACTCGTGAAGTGACAGGTCGTCAAGGTCAAACAAGGTCCTATTGATGTACTTTATTGTTTACACAATTTGTCAAAGGGAGTGGAAAATCCTGTTCGCTCACATTTTAAAGCCAAACAAACCAGGAAACAGATCAATTATTTCTGTCCAAAAAGAGTCTGGATGATTGTTATTAATTCCAGTTGAGAATAAAAATTCGAGTTTCATATATATTCCTGAACAAAGGAAAAAACTACTAAACCACTTAAAATACGACATCCACTTGAAATAACTCATCTGTAGAAATAACAAACAGTTTAGTGTCCAAGAAAAGAATTTGTTGAGTAACTTCTTCCACCATGTTTGAGCTATTAATGGTGTACCGTTTTGTCATTCTAGTTCTCTTTCTCTCTTCTTTTGATTCTGTTCTTCTGTCATGGGCCGTCCAGGCATGTTGCAACCTTAGTAGATTCAAAATTAAAAATCTTAAGATAAGACTCATGCCAAAAATTGCAATTCAGAGCAGCTTTAAGTTTATATCCCCCCAATGCTTGACTTGAATAATTACGTAACCACCAGAGTGTCCTGACCACAGCTATATTATGTCAAACCTGAATTGAAGCCAGCGAAAAATGCAAGAAAAAATATTTTCCAAACTGTACCTGAACACTGACGTAAAGCATCAACTGTCAAGAGCTTTTGTTGACGTAGCATGGCCTTGTAGCCGCGTCAAGCCACAGAAAGAGTGCAAAAAATTAAGCCTTGTTTTTGCTAGGGTGCGAGTGTCTGACCTGGCTTGAGCCTGTGATCCAATCAACCAGTCCCTGGTCAGCGGTCAACTTAAAAAAAAAACTGACCTTGATAAGGTCCAACATGAGCCCGCGATATGGTCACGTGATACTGGTCAGCGGATACCTTGTTTTGACAGGTGTCAATTGACCATAACATTGATGTCCAATATCAAAGATGTATGCTTTAACTAGCTAGAGTGTCAACTGGAGTATTGCCTCCTGGGAATTGAGCTCTAAACTTGAGCCTGTGATATAGTTACGTGATACTGGTCACATTGGCATACATGGAGGGACAGATGTACATACATACGGACAATCGATGATGTCATGGCTAAAAAACCAAAATTTCTCGCATTGATGGGTTACCAAATTTTCTTAACTATGGTGCTCCGCAGAGCTCCTCTAAAATGAGACAAGGTAGAACCCACCTGATTGCCACGTGTGCCACTAGTAAGCCGCCACATTGAATTGATCACAACACCTCTTTCATGTATGATATAACATGTTGTCCTCTCTAAAAGAAGACTGAACTGGAGGGTCCCATTGGTCTGTTTCACATCACTTGTTTCCTCCACACATAGTTTAATCATTAGGGACTTTAAGGACCCATCGGTAGGCAAAGGTTAATTAATTAACCCTTTGCCTACTGATGCGTCTACCGATGCCTACCGACTAATTAAATTAAATTAATTAATTAAGCAATGCCAGGCTGAGTCTGGAAGCCTCGATTGAAGCTTAAAATACAAAAGTGCTCAATCTGGAACTTGCATGGATTTTACAATACAGTTGTACGTTGATGATGACAAAAGCTCAGATAAGCCTCTCTTGGTGCCCTGGGCGTCCATGACCAAGTCAACAACCTCCAAAATTGTATCTCTTACAGTACAGCCCAAAAATAATGCACGCGCAAGAAGTGGCGCAAGAACACGCAAGCGGTCAAAAGAAGTTAAATTGCGGTTTATCCGCAAGAACATTCAAAGCCCAAGAAGATAAAAAGCTTGCCGCAAGAAGCCACAAGAAGTTACGAACTTAACCGCAAGACGCAAAAAGCGCAAGAACTTAGCGGGTTCAACGGCAAGAGTAGTTGGTGTTGCTTGTCTGAGGTGATTACGGATTATGCTTTCCAAAACATAAATCGCTTTCAAAAGGAAGGGATATAATGGTATGTTTCCTCCTATTGGGAAGCATTCGATGGCCATGAGATCAGAACTCGATGTTTGGTTATCCCAATTTATCGCAGGCCATATTTTACGCACTCGCTTAAAAGAAAGACCGGTGAACGTGAATGTTTCAAAGCAGTAACTAATTTCTGCACTTTCAGAAAAAAAAGACCTTCAATCACGCCATTTAACTACCAACAAGCAGGCTCGCAAGCATAACAAACCACGTCTTCAGAATGAACATTTGAATGTTTTAGATCGAACGCGAACCCCATTTGCATATGATGCCGGGAAGATGACAGCGTTATGTGCAAGCAAATGTTGTGTGATATCTTCATCGGCAACAGAAAACTCGTGGTATCATAACAATACTAATACTAAATAACAAACAAAAGCTTCTGCATTTATAACTCCTTTCAGAAACACTTATCAAGGGAACTACATTGTAGAATGTCACCTGCGAGATCGAAAGCGAGGAGAGTGAATGTTTCAAAATGTGAAATGCACATAAATGCAAAGATTTAATAAGACCGCTTTGAAATTTGCTTGTTTCATTCCTGTTTGATATCATTATTTTTCAAAGAGAATGCACATCACCAGGAAAAGACGAACAATAACAACAATAATTGTGTTCCTGCAATTTGCATAACTACCATTACGCTGAAAACAAGTTGGTCACGCCTTTGTCACGTAATTCGCAGTGGCTTACTTGCATGTTTTCTTTTGGCTTTGTTGAAATGGATACAGAAGACGTCAAAACAAAACAAGTTCCCCATCAAATTGCCCTAGAGAATCTGCCTCTGTGGGACTCCAGGGCACATCAAACTTGATTCATGCTTATTTTATTTTTTCTCAGTGAACGCGAACAATCACATTTCTGGTTTTAGGTGACGATCGTGAAATAAAGCCACGTGCTCGGGAGCAGACAACAAATGAAAATGGCGAGCTTGAAAATTTCAGTCTTGTGAGTCTGCTTTCACTCCATTTTCCTTGAGATATTTAAACAGGAATGCAGAGGAAATTTCAAAGATTCCGACAGGAATCAATCCTAGCTTCACATTTATGTGAATTTCACAACAATGAATTCCTCTACATTCGCAGCGACAGTCCTACAAACGGTTTGTGTCGAAAAAGCCATTCTCATCACTTCAGTGTACCTTGATAAACATTTCTTTAAGTGGGATTTTTGGGTAGCAAAAGGGTTTCGTCTGATATTTATTCTGATTCCTATCATGCGACTAGTCTTCGTGCAAACGTAGCAAAAAATCAACATCATTGTGGCGTTTGTTTACATGTGATACATATAACTCCCAAGATTCGACCGTCCATTGCCCTGAAAAATTTTGTCTTGTTGCGAGTTTTGTATATCACCTTCTTTCTGAGATGTTGCCGCAAAGAAGTTCTTGCGGTCATGATTTTTTAACAGAAAGAAGTTCTTGCGGTGTCAACTTCCAACCGCAAAGAAGTTCTTGCGGCTGGTAGGATTGTGGCGCAAGGAGCCGCAAGAAGCCGCAAGAAGTTGCCGGCTTGCGGACGGAAAAAGAAGTTCTTGCGCGGGCATTATTTTTGGGCTGTACTGTACATGCCCTTTTTCCTCTTTATTTGCGAAGACGAACACAATGCCCAACTCAGAAGACAAACACTCTCAATACTTCTCACTAAAGTTGTTGAGGGAAGCCATCCCATTTCTGCAATACTTTTCTATTTTCCTTCTTTTAGTAGTTGACTCCATCATCGTGCTTTTGATGAGGGTCCCCAGTAGGGTTCTTAAATCCTGCCATCCTGACCGAAATTTTCCCTTAATCCCGACATCCCCAACGTTTTTATCGGCCAATCCCGGTCCTGGTCATGACGTCAGAACATGTCCAAACCGCGCTGTCGATTACAACTACAGTTGATTTAGAATACGCCTTGTTAGTCTTTTCCACCAACCATCATGATCCAATTGACCCTAATTGTAGCATTCACAATTACATTTTTGAAACCAAAATGACATGTGATTGGCCATTATTAGTAGTAAATGAATCTGTTGCTAAAATGTATACGATCATCAACAAGAGTACATTTCTTCCTAACATTCCCATTTAGCATGAAAACACTTCCCGTCGAACTAAAAAATGTCAAACTGTGAAAAGCAGGCGTTACAAACAGTGAGGAAACTGGTCACGTGGTCAACAATAGCTACAAACCCATGGAACGGTCATGGGTACAAAAATGGCAGTCACCTTTGCCAATATCTTCATGGCTAAGGTTGGAACAGACATTTTAAAGCAAAGTGTACTTAAACCGCTCCTTTGGAAACAATATGTAGATGACATATTTTCCCTCTACACTTAAAATAGAGAGGAGATAATGCAATTCATTGAACAAGCAAACAAACAACAAACCACAATTAAATTATATGGCTAAAATTTCAGATACAGAAACAACATTTCTCGATACAAACATTTACAAAGGCGAAAGGTTCAAGAGCAACTCAGTCCTTGATGTGCACACACACTTCAAACCTACTGAAACATTTCAATGAACGCACTTCTCCCCGTGGCTTCATCGAAGGCGCGGCTCTGAGACTTCTCAGAACAAACTCTTCTAAAAGTATTTGGAGAGCTCATCTCGAACTTTAAATCATGCCTACGTGAAAGTGGTTATTCCGAGAATCTTGTTCAAAGGATCACGTCAGAAATGCAATTTAAAAACGGGAAACTGGCACTCTGCGATATGGTCGATAAACTTGAGCCTGTCATATGGTTGGGGACCCTCTTTGATGTCTTCAAATGAACTGCTACTTGCATTTGACAATGGTGATGATGTTGTTGGTGTTGGCGACAGATGACTCGAACAGGTCAGCAAAGAACAACATTTGAAATATTATGACTTACTTGTCAATTTCATTGACGAATTCCCCCCCCCCTACCCCCCCCCCAAAAAAAAAAAAATAGCAAGGAAGTTTCTTCTTGAAAGTTTATCAATCAATCAATCAATAAACTTTATTTAAGTATCTAAAACGTCTAGTCAGCCTGGAGACTGACTAATCGGGGGCACTCCCAATAAAATTGCTGATAAAATAAGTCAAAATTAGCTATCACTTGTTACAACATATAAACATACATGTATCTGGAATCTTGTTTGTTTTAAAATACAGACAAAAATATAATAACTTCTACCTATATAACTATATACAAACTTTAAAATTCTAAACACACTTCGGAAAATCCCCTGTACAGGTCTTTTCTGCGGATGTTTTTGACAAATAATGTTTGCATTTGCCTGTCGCTATATCCAAGTATTGACCACAAATAAATTTATGGTCCAAAATATCTTAGGGAATGTTCGCCATAGTGGACAGAACATAATCTGGAGATATGAAAACCTGAGTTCAATGAGGTTGTACCCAGATGGAGTGCCACTGAATAAATCTAGTATGTTCGAAGGCAGCAACCTGTGGTTGACTTTATACATGAAAATGGCGATGTCTTGCAGTTGCATGTTGTATCAAGAGAATAAGTTGGCACATTTCAGTAAGTCCCCTTTCATTTACTCATTCTAGTTTCTTTTTGTCCATTGCTTTACAAAAGTGCCAGACAAGGTTACAATAAGTCAGATGCGGTAATATCGCTGTTTTATAAATTTGCAGTTTTGCCTCAGTAGGGATGAGTTTTCCGAGTCTCATTAGAATGCCTATTAATTTGCTTACTTTTTCACAAATTATGGAAATATGTTTAGAAAAGAGCAGCTCTTTGTCGATAATGATGTTTAGTAATTTTAGTTCTTCAGTGGTGTTGATAGTGTGGCTTTTAATGTTAACAGATGTTAGGGATGGCTTGTGTTTTTTGCGATTAACATGGCCTGGTATTTGCTTGTGTTTCCGACCAAGTGACTTTCCTGGTACCAAGAAGACATTTGATCCCCTTCACTCCTAATTGTGTCCATTAGGTCCTTGACATTATGGTGCGCGTAGAAAAGCTGATAGTCGTTGGCATAGATTGATAGACGTGATGCACGACTGAGGTAAAAGAGGTCATTCTGGTAAATATTCCAGAGTACCATGCCCAAATTTGCGTTCTTTAAAGAATGAGCGCATCAGTAATAAAGCCCCTTTAGCCAGCAGCAAGGTGGGATGCATCTTATTGAAGGCCTTGCTCATATCAGTAGATAGTATGCCGACAGATTTACCATGGTCAATTGCATGTCTCTAGTCTTCGACCAAACGAAGCAATGTGCTCTCACAGCTGTACATTTTACGGTACACTGACATAAAGTGGTCAAAAAGCGTTTCAAAATATTTTGACATCTGTTTGGTTAGAAGCTGCTCAAATATTTTGTCAACCACTGTCAATACAGTGATGGGTCTATAGTTGGTCTTCTCCAGACGGTCCTCTCTTTTGAAAACTGGAATCCATTCTCCTTTTTTCCAGATATTTGGCCATGTCTTCTCTGAGACATTGATTAAAAATTGTTGTCAGTGGGTCTGCAAGTTCTTGTGCTGCTATTTTCAAAGCGTGTGACGGTATCATGTCAAAACCAATGGCTTTGTTGGTATTAAAATCCTTGAGACTTAAAAAAGTTTCCTCTTTCGTGATATTCCTGAAGATAAAGGAGTTAGAGTTCCATCTACTGTGTATGGCGGAAACACTTGGGTGTCTATCGCATTCTTCTGGTGTGACGTTCATTGCAGGGCAGTTATCAAAACTGCTTTCACCTACAGTGGCAAAATAGTTGGCAAGTTGGTTGGCTACTGATCGTTGATCTTGTAATAGAGTTCCCTGGATGTTGAGTGTGATCTCTGTTTTATCCATTTTTATTATGTGGCCTTATTG
>NC_090885.1:44243703-44246203 GCF_036669925.1 Montipora capricornis
TTGAATGAGAGCAAACCTTGTTATACATGCATTGAGAATTACACTCCTTTTCTCACGGCACCAAATGAAATCAAATCCTTAAAGGGCACTTAAACTTTGATTGTTGTCTCACTGGAACATTCAGTACTTTTGCACAAAATTGCTGGTAGTCTGTAGTAAATATTAATGACAGCAACGATATAACTAATTTGGTCATGTGCAAAATAGATGAATGTATGCGATGTGCAAAAATGGTGTTAATAACCACAATACTGATTTTCTCTTACTCTGAAGACTTTCAAAAAAAATACATCAAGTCTTCCAAGTAATTAAGGAAGTATTTTCTCTTGCAGAAGTACATTTTCAGTATACTTAATTCCTACTTCAAAAACAGTTGGCATAACATCCAGTTTCGAAGCACCTTTTAAGTATACTTACACTAAACTTCTGCTGGATAGAAAACAAGCAGTATACTTTGAGTGTACTTTGCATTCTCTACTGCATCTATACTTTAGTAACTACAGGATACTTAAAGTGTACTTTCTGTAAATGTAGCATACTTGCAGTATACTTAAAGTATACTTTCAGTTTGTCTTTTTTTGGTAAGGGGATGTAACTGAAAATAGGCCACTTTTGATATATTAACCCTCTCACCACCAAGTATTTCAGACGGAAAGTACCCTGGACACTGGCACCTTTTGCGATTATTCCCTAAAATGCGCAAGTTCGAAAAAGTGCATTTTTCACATAGAAGAATGCATTTTTGTATAAAGCACACCATATATCAATTTATTCATGAGAAATTTTTCTTTCATTTAAGGTAAGTTATATGTTTACATATTCAACACTGACTGAAATACCACATTCTTAATTTGGTCAATATGAAAAACTACAGACTAATGATGTTGCTCTTCTAGGTTGGGGACAGAGATGCACTTAACTGGTGGTATTTCTGCCTTTGAACTGAGACAGAACATTTCTCTTTCAAATACAAGTGTCCCTGCCAAAAGCCATCAAATTGAAGTCAATAAAATTTGAACAGTTTCCGGTACATGTACCTGGGTTGCATTATGATTATGCCTTATCTGACTTATGATACGCAATGTCTTTGATGATCAATCCTTGCTCTATTTTATCCACAGCAAAAGAAATGTAATAAAAACAAGTTTTACCACTGCATTGTTCAGTTTTTGTCTATATTCAATATTAGTTCTGTAAGTCTAAAGCCAGTATTGCAACCTTGAATGATAATCATAAAAACAGTTAGAGCCCTCCTTTTCAATGCAAAGATAAACATTACACTTCATGCACTTGAAAGTGCTCTTCTTGTCTTTGAATGGACAGTCCTTCTTTCTAACTCCTCTGTTCATCCTCATAAATTCTTGCTGCTTTTTCAAGCAAACAGCACACCGGTGATCATTGCCATCACCACGACAAACGATATGCTCACCTACACCATCCATTCTCTCTGGGTACTCATTCGAGCCTCGCCTCCTTTTGTGGCTGTTCCCATTGGTTGTGGGAAAATCTCCAATTAACTGAATGCACAGTTCCTGTTTGAAGCTAAGAAGATCTCTCTTTCTGTGGCCATGACCCTGATGTTCCATGTAATGGGATTCAATAACATAGGCATTGAAGACACACATTTGAAGGAGCTTCACAAACATTCTCATGTACCACCTCATTTGCTTTTTAGACTTGTTCACAGAAGTCATTTCAGATCATGCAAGTCCACTCACCCCATGAACTTGTTGTAATCTTTGAGGTGTGGACATGATATGGTCAACTGTCTCCACTGTCCTCTTTCTTTTACCCTTCTAGTGACAGTAGCATCATCACCCTCTTCATCACTACCATCCTCATTGTCACGAACTCTGGGAGCTGGTCTGGGTACTGTTGAAGAATGTATGGTGCTCAGTGCAAAGATTTCCTTTCTGTCCTTCCACTTCAATGCCAACATAGAGCCATTCCAACTAAGCCATGCAATATCACCCCTCTGTGTTGTTTGCACTGCTTTTAACTCATTCATAGAAAAGCCTTTGCGATTCCTCACAGTTCCACAACCATACAAACCAATGTTTTTCATTGCAAGAAAAAGAATGGGACTGGTATAAAAGTTGTCCATATATACACGGTGATGTGTGTTCTCTAAACCTTGCAAAAGGTTCAAAACAGTTTTACCTGTCTTTGGAATTCCCAACATTCCTTTCATCACTGCCAACATAAACATCAAACATTCGTACTGTCACACAACATAAACAATTTGATGCCATACGGACCTTTATTTTCAATCGTCCCTTGAAAGGCACCATTCCTTCATCTATTGAAACACTTTCATGGCAGTCGTACAGGTCAAAAAATTTTTGATTTATTGTTTTGGAGATATTTCGGATCTTGTAGGGCACATCTCTTGCTTCATCTTCTGTTTTCTCATGATCAGTATCCACAAAGAAAATATACTTCTTTAAATCAAAATAGCGTTTACGCGAGGGAAATATATTTCTTATACCAGGTGTATGAA
>NC_090885.1:44251203-44258703 GCF_036669925.1 Montipora capricornis
TGATTGAAATACTGTTATGGTTATGTGTGAACAAAATACGTATTTACCTTATCATTTTCTAATTCATCATCACTGTAACCTCGGGATGTCTTTTCCACTGTTTCAATTTGTTCTTCCTCCCTGTCTATTTCAAATTTTTCGACGAAGGGCAGATTCTTATAGTAAGACAATAATAGAAATTAATAAATTGAACCTGAGAAATTGACTGTGTCATAATACAAGATGCAGTGGTATAGCGTATGTTTATAAAGACATTACTTTTTGTGGACATCGTTATCCACCAACTTCACTTAGACATAACTGCTGTACAGTGTATTATGCTTAGAAATATGGGCACTGGAACAGTGTTGCATGCATCAAACAATTGTGCTGTGCAATGTGAGGTATGACGATAATGTCATGTTGTTTGTATTTTTTTTTAATTGATTAATAGAACAGGGTTGCCATAGTCAAGGAAAAGTTTGGGAACAACAGAATTTATTTTGCTAGCAAAGGAAAAATCTTAGTCCTTTGCAAATTCAGTGAGAGGGCCAGAATTTTGTTTTAGGTTTCCAACAATTATTAACTTTTGATTATAATTACCGTAGGTACCATTTTTTTGGTTCCATTGTTTTCCTCATTCGCAGCCTGTCTTTTCCTTTCAGCTTTTGTTGATGAAGACTTTAGGGGAGTGCTCTCTCTGCATGTCATTTCAAGGACTTCATTTGCAAATTGCTGCCGAATTACTTGCTTTTGATACTGCTCTTTTGAAATTGGACCATTTCGTCCTCCAGAAAATAACAATGAATTTTTTTTGTTTTGTTTGTGAGCAGTCTCCATGATGCCATCTTTGAAATTCTGTAGTGTTATGGGAAGACCAATAATTTGAGCATTCAAAAGTGCCTTGTCCACATAGTATCCAACATAAGTAACAATCTGTTTAAGGGAAGCAGTAATATTTGCAGTGCCAAATATTTGCACAGCCTGGAAGCCAAGGTGGATGCGTGCCTGAACTTCATATTCATCACCTGTCAAATCATGTGGTGTGTAGAGAAGGTTTCTGTATACTTTATCAAGACCTTTACAAAATGTACATAAGATTTCAAGAAGAGTTCCTTTAAAACCTGCTTTTTTCAGAATGCAAGGCATTCTCTCTCCAAATGCCAAAACACCAACTTCATCGAACTTGACTGTCTTCTCCTCAAGGCTTACAGACTTGGCCAATCCTTTTTTGAGGGCTAACAGAAATTGTTGATCACTACCAAAAACAGCTACAACAAAAATTAATGGACATGAATTGTTGTGAGAAAAAAAAATTCAACGACAGTTCTACTTTCAATAATTTGTTATTAGAGGTTTTTTATCCTTTTATGGAACCTGTTAATTACACCATTCATTAATTCATACTAATTTATGAGTATGTTGAATATGCAATTTATTTGTATGGTTTTTTTGGTTTTGTAATGCTTAAATAAGGATCTTTTTAAATCCTGATTACATTTTCTTAATGCAAAGTAACAGGAACACTCATGAATGTATTATTTATTAGTACCTGTAGTTGATTTGTGGCTTGTTTGGACATAGTAGTGAACGTTTATTTAAAAGAACTCAAGTGTACTTCTAAGTTTGATGACGTTTTATGAAAGAAAGTTTCGAATAATTTATCAATTATGGAGCTAAGTTTCGCTTTTATCCATTTCATACACACAAACCTGTTGCAATTTTAGCAATCCGCAGACATAGTGTCTCTGCAGATCGAAACCCAAGGTGGGATGTTCCAGGGTAGTACTCAGAGAGGGGTGTTCCACAGATATTTTTACGACCAGTGTTTCCCAGATTTTGCTTAGCAAACTCCCTGTGTTTTTCTTTGCTAGGGGCTTTTCCACTTAGTTCTGTTTCAAATTTGGTTTCCAGGATTTCAGTGTCCTCAACAGACCAAACTGGACATGGGCATAGAAGTTTCATGTCTCCCAATTGAGTGTGGTGCTCTGGAGCCTCAGGAATTGGATAGGATGACTTTGCAGAAGAATTGCCTGTTGATGACCTTCTTTCTTTACCATCACCACAGCTACGCCTGACAATTTTAATTTCTTTCCCACTTAATGGATGTTTGATTGTTTTGAGTTCTTTAAGTTGTTCATAAACTGCCCCAGCCCATTTTTTGACAGTGTCATAGTCATCATTCCCCAACCAAAGAGCAACTGTTAATACTGTGCTTAGTAAATTGTAGGGCTCAATTATCTTCACCCTGACACTTGTCTCCCCAGTGAAATGACGTGACCATTTCAACCGTGGGAAACCATCAGTGTAATCCATAATGATAATGCTGCTGTTTGGTGCTGTAATTGCACTCTGCACTCCTGACTGACTAATAAATAGTGTTATGTATTTCTCAATGTCAACATAGCCAACAACTACCTCTTCAAATTCATTGAAAGTCAGTCCAATCTTTTCTAGCAATTCTTGTCGTGTGTCATTAAGTTTATAAAAAATGTTGTCCTTACTGAGAATGGGGTTGATTCCAATTACTTTTTCAATTGTTTTTCCCCACTTGTTTCTCAAAATATCTTGTGTTTCTTTTTGGCTAATGCCAAATGAACCAACAATACCACACGAAAACTCTTTGAATGCGGAATGTTCCCTTTTAAAAACCAAAGGCATTAGGGAGTCTTTAACAAGAGAGCCATCCTCTATTTCTAGCAACCACCCACAGGAATTACTCTTGTTCTCAAGGACCATATCAATAAATTTCTGCTTGGGGTCTTGGTAGGAACTAGACGGAGAGGGACTTGGGAAGAAGAAAGTTTTAAGTTCCGGAAATCGAAGACAAATTTGTTCTCTAAAGGTGACCAACTTCCGAAAAATATCACTGGAAGAAGAACTTCCCTCCAGAAAAATATCCACAGGTGGCACAACATTGACAACTCTTGGCAGGGCAAATTCAACAATTTCTTGATCAGTCAGCTGTAAAATGAGCTCACGCACTCTCTGTCGTCTTGAATAAGGGTTATCTCCGTTCAAAAACCTTTCGCCTACCTCCTTTGTTGATATTCTCTTATGAGAGGCTGTTTTCAATAAATATTCCGGTTTATGTGCTGGATATAAGCGAAAGTGTTCGTATAAACTTTTTTTGTTTTTGTAAAATTTTTCACAGCTTTGAAATGGACAATGTAGGCGAAGGAAAGCCTCAGGTTGAATGTTATTTTCTTTTTTCCTCAGTGGAAAAGCCATTTAAAGGCCAAAAGACAAAGTAGCAGCCAAACAATAACAGCCTACATTTAAATTTGCAACACTGCGTTAAAAAGCCCGCCAAAATTGTGCCACCCGCGTCAAATTGTTGAATCGATGAGAGCGTTTGATCGACTGAACTCTCCCATTGCTGTGGCCAGCAGACAAAATATAAAGAGAAATAAGTAAACAAACACAAACAAGAAACATTGATGGAAAACAGTATCTTTAATACTGTTTAAAAATTACACACATTAAAAGCAAAAGTAAAACACAAAGTGATTTTCATGCTTACAATGGGATAATGCACCAAAGTACACTACGATCATACAACTTGTTGGACGAGCTTCCATCCGAGGTATAACAGATTTGCTGCTGAAGGATGTTATACAACTGTACAAATCAACGTTTCCCATATTAACAACACCACTCTGAGTTCCAGTCACGGTATAAGTGAAGAATTAAACAATTCCCAACAGCATCGATGAAAGTGGCCACCATCATTCAACTCCTCACAGTGATGCGCGCGCTACGTTCTGGGATACGGCATTAAAAATTTCTCCCCATGCCCGCGCAATGACGTCACCAGATCACCTGGTTTATCAATAAGAGTTATCAATAATAGCTTGCCTCTGCGAAATGGACAGACGTCCTGAATCAAACGCTACATTCAGTGCATCAACAAGAGTTTCTCCAAGTAGATGCCAAAAGGCTTTGTAAAATTCAGCTGTAGTGTTCCCGAGAGTAATAAAGTATCCAAACAAACAGATTTAACTCAACCAATTTCATTGCAAACGTAACATGCCTGCCGCTATCAAAAGCAGATGGTTTTTCCTATCCCAACATACTTAGCGGCCCAATACATTACATCTCCCCTATCCTCAGAAAAATGCTCTCTTACAAGAATAAAGAAATCTCCACGAACAATAAAGTCAACTATACTAACGATGAAGTCTCTTCTTCTAAAACTTAAATGTTCAAACTGTATATAGTTCTGAAGAGAGAGAATCAGTGTTCATGTTCCCCAAAGAAAATTGACAACATAATCTCTTAATCTCTCTGGCAATCTCCTTGTCCTCTGGGATCTCAGATTCCTTGATGGTTCTGGTGCCGCTCCACCATTCTCCTGCAGATTGGGGTACTCCCTTCTATCCAGCATCCGGCAGTCAATTCTGGTACGGTTGGTTGGTAGGGTGATGGCACAGGGTCTAGTTCCTGCTGGGGTGTGGGGGGTGTTGACACAGAGTCTGACCCTTGTTGGAGTGTGGGATCTCCCTCTCTAATGTATTGCTTCACATGACTTGTGTTTCTGGAGTACTGGTTCCCTGTTGGACTTTCTACTACGAGGCTGTTCCCAGTCTTGCTGACAACCTTACAGGGATTTGGGTTAAATGCTGTGCTGAGTTTATTAGTCTTATCTTGTTGGACAAGCACTTCATCACCCAGTTCAATGCTGGAGGGGCTAGCCCTGCGGTGTATGTCTGCGTAAGCTTTACTCCTAGCTTTCTGCTCAGCATCGCGATCGTGTAGTTCATGGTCATAGGCATGGCCGATGCTTAAATCAGGGATCTTCCCCTTGACTTTTCGGTTAAAAAGTAGCTCAGCGGGACTCCTTCCAGTCGTATTATGGGGAATGCTTCTGTAGGTAGAGAGATACCTCCTTAATTCTGCTCTCCATGGTTTGTTCTCTGCCTGAGCAATTTGTAGTCGTTTCAACAGTGACCGATTCTGTCTTTCGACTTCTCCGTTGGCTTGGGCCCACTTGGCAGTAACTTTCTGATGTATAATATTATGCTGTTCACAATATTCTCTAAATTCATTCGACTTGAATTGTGGACCATTATCGGACTTGATGGTATTTGGCAGCCCATGTCTGCAGAAGGTGTCAGCGAGACAGTCTATGATCTTTTCGACGGTATTGGACTGCATAACCTCGACTTCATAAAATCGGCTGTAGTAATCAACAATGACCAATAGTGAATGTCCGGATGGTAGCGGTCCCATTAAATCTACTGCTAAGTCTTGCCAGGGTCCATCGGGTAATGAGGTGGATCGAATAGGTTCAGGAGGATCTGGTTGTGCCACCAGCTGGCACCCATGGCATGCTCGGCAATGTCTCTCCGCTGCTTTATCCATTCTGGGCCACCACACCTTGGTTCTGAAGTTCTGTTTGGTGCCAACCACGCCCAAGTGGCCTTCATGAGCAAGTGCTAAGGTCCTTGGCTGCAACTTACTAGGAATAATAATGCATGTACCTCTAAGCACGAGCTGACCAATAACACACAACTCCCCTGCCACTGTCATATATTGTCTACACTTTTCAAACCGCCCCGTTGCAATAGCTTTCCTCACTTCTTTCAGCTCTTCATCATCGGCAGAGGCCTCTTCTATCTCACATGTTGTGAGTGCCGTTGGTGTTGCACTTGCAGCAACAAACCTAACATAGTCCTCAGTGCACCGCTGGTCGTTGTCAGGTTCGACCCTGGTATGGAGTAGACGCGACAATGGATCAGCAATGTTCTCGTGCCCAGGCCTGTGTATCACACTGAAATCATATGGCTGTAATCTGAGAACCCATCGTTCTATCCGTGCACATGGTCTTGACCGTGGACCATATATGACCTCTAAAGGCTTGTGGTCGGTCTCTACAACAAACTGCGTCCCATACACATAGACATGGAATCTCTCGCATGCCCACACCACACCGAGCACCTCCTTCTCTGTCTGGGAGTATCTCTGCTCACATCCAGTCAAACTACGACTTGCATAACATACCGGTGTCCATGTACTGTCCTGCTTCTGTATGAGAACAGCGCCCAGCCCAACTGGACTGGCATCCGTGATTATCTTGGTGGGCGCATTCCCATCGAAATATGCCAAAGTGCAAGCTTCTGCCATCTTCTGTTTGAGACATTCAAAGGACTTCTTCTGCTCTGGTCCAAATTCAAAGGGTGTCTCTCTCCTTGTCAGTCTTCGCAGGGGTTCAGATAAAGTGGCAAAGTGAGGTATGAACCGGCTGCTGTAATTGGCTAAACCCAGAAAGCTACGTAGATCTGACGCACTCTTTGGTTCTTCCACCTCTAATACTGCTTTAACACGATCTGCTGTAGGACCAATGCCTTTCTCTGAAAGCAGCATGCCCATGAACACCAGCCTGTCCGTGTTGAACAAACATTTCTCAGCATTTAAAGTGAGACCGCACTCTTGCAGACGCGCTATAGTTTGGTGGAGTCGCCTGTTGTGTGTTTCTGTGTTGGGACCATGCACCACAATGTCATCTGAATTGTTTTCGACACGTTCAATACCTGCCAAGGCAGAAGCGATTTCATGCTGATGTTGTTCACTGGCAGAACAGACCCCAAAGAGTAAGCGCTTGTATCGAAACAAACCATCAGGTGTAGCAAAGGTTGTGATTTCCCTGGATTCTGGGCTCAACTCCAACTGGTGGTACCCCCATTTAAGGTCTAATTTACTGAAGACCTTAGAGCCATTCATTGTATGTAACACCTCATCAACTGTAGGAATTGGATATCGTCTTCGCATAATGGCTTGGTTTGCCTGTCTTATGTCCACACATAGGCGGATGTCCCTGTTGTCCTTTGGGACAATCACCACAGGGTTGACCCAGGGGGCTGGACCTTCCACTGGTTCAATTATTCCCATGTCCAACAGTTCTGTGGTCTTATCTCGGATCTTTCCTCTCAAATTAAATGGCACCCTTCTATAAGGCTGTGCAATAGGTTTTACAGTGGGGTTTATATCCAGGGATATCTGTTCCTTCTTCAGTTTTCCGACACCTTCAAATACCTCTGGCTACTGCTGTTTTAAATTGTCAGCTTTACTTGTTACCATAGCAATGTTAATGCCAACTTTTAACACCCCCAGTTCTGTGGCTGTGATCTTTCCAAGCAGTGACATCCCTCTACCTTTAATCACCAAGACTTCAGCTTTGGTGGATCTATCACAAACACTCACTGTGCACTTAAAACTACCCTTAACTGGCAGTGGCTGACTAGACGCATATGGGTATAGCTTCTTGTCTCGGGTAGCCACTTGTGATTCACATTCCACTCCCTTCACCTTAAGCTGTTCCCACGTCCCCTCGTCAATAATGTTGCTGCTCGCCCCAGAGTCTATTAACATCCTAAGGTTTACTCCTCCTACTTGTACGGTGACCATTTCTGAGTGTCCTCCTTCTGTAATACTAAATGCATAGTCCTACTGGGGCCCAGGGTCATTGTCATCGGGTCCCCCCCCCCTCCCCCCCCCAACCTGGCGAGCATATGACTTTGT
>NC_090885.1:44266203-44276203 GCF_036669925.1 Montipora capricornis
AAAACAATAGACATCACTATGAGGTTCTGGGGAAGAAACCCCACAAAATCTATAGTGTATTCCCCAGAGCCTCGTGCCGAGGTCTGAATTTTAAAATATCGTAGAAATAGTAAATTCCTCCAGCAACCTTGAGCAAAATGAAATGACAGCCAGAAAAGCTTTACTGACTTAGTTGCAAACACTGTACATATCAATCTTTCTTATGACCAGCCTAAAAGGAGGAATATAGTGTCAAAAGTTACGTTTATTATTTGCATTTCCTTCCTACCTTGTTCTTGTTAAATTCGTTGCTTTTAAAAAGGAACTTCAGCTTCATTCATTCAGCTTCATTCAAAGCGGTAGTCCAACCAGATCCATCCAGCAAATCACCAAGCACACTCCATCGGGCCACTCCAATGTGCAGGCCACCCAGCATGACGACATTTGCTTGCTCTCCATGGGAGGCGGACCATTTCCAATGAACCATTTTAGCAAAAAGCAAAAAGAGGCTGGTCAACAGTGATGACAGGGTTCTGATTTGGGTTGAGAAAGGTTATAGCTTGCCGCAGGACATCCATGCTGTGCTTCACCATTGCTGGGGTTGGTGCCTTCTCGTAGAACAGGGGAAGTAGCGCAGTCAAGGCGGGTGGGTCCTCTTCTGTCTGGATTGAAGCATGATATGCTGCCCAAGTCACTGTCTCACTATAGGAAACAGATCCTTCATCTAACTTTCCTAGAGAATACTCCACCCACCGTTCTTCCCTTTGCTTCTCTACAGCCATACAACTTTCTGGTCATGCCATCAATGGCATTCCGCTAAGTTTGTAAGACGAAAACCTCCGTAACAGGCATCTGTTTGGTAGATTTAACCACAAAAAGCGATTTTGCGAAGTCCCTATGCAACCTGTACCTTGCTGGTTCATTGTGTTGCTAGATAGAATCACTAAACCTGCTTTGAAGCAGAAATAGCCAGAGACAACAAATAAGCCACATGTGTGATCGCTCCATCTTTCTAACTTGCATATTGTGCAGCATGTGGCAAAATTCTTTGCACTGGGTAGGGCTGGGGATTTTTGTAAGCTGAGCGTCTGCCAATAACATGCAACAAAAAAATGCATTGGAATCTTAGTACTGTGGTTCTACGGAAAACGAAATTAGAATAACTATTTTTTGTATATATCATACTATTCACCATGCGACGAAAATTTTGGTTTTTTGAGATTCAATTTTGTTTACTTTTCCTAGACGACACTAACTTAATTAATACCAAATAAAGTAAAAGAAAGTCCTTTTTCCTACGAGAAATTTGTGCCAAGCCGCTGTTAAAATCATGGCAGTTTCGTGTTCTTTTAAAGCAATAGTTGGTAGTCGTTGTTCTCACGATCGACATGACCATGGCAAATTATGCATCAGTCAATTCCAGCCAGTCCAGTAAGCTGTCTAAATGCCCTGGGAGGGGATGAAGAAAGAGGGCAAATGCCCCGTCCCCGGGAACATTGCCTTCCAACACCTCTGCGGTTTTTTTATTAATCAGTGAATAAAACGTTCAAATGTTGAGTATTTTAATACAACGGTAAGACTTCAAGGACAACAGGACGTGTTAGTTGATTCTTATTTTATTTATTTTCCTATATTTTGTTTTTAACAGTTTGCTAGAGGATAGCGTGACATTAAATATTTTGTTGTATAAAAACCATTTGTTTTGAATATTTTGACTAGCATAACGACAATCCTGTTAACAGTGTTTACAATAAAACAATTACCAGTTTTAGAAATCTCACAACTTTAATATTTTATTTCAATACTTTTTAAGCTCGGAAGATCAGTCTCGAAGATCGCATCATTTGAATTAATTTGGAAATCTTAAGTATTTTAACTCCACTTTCATGAATTAAAAAAAAAATGCTAGGCTAGGTTTGAATGCAATCACGTCAGTGATTGTTTTGTGATAAACAAAATATAGTTCACCTTTCCGCTTATATGTATATGCTTGCAAGTAATGAAGAAATCAGTACCTAAAATTGAGAAAACATACCTCCAAAAAATATCTGCAAGTTTCTCTAGTCCCTGATGGACAAGCCATTGATCGACAAACGCCTCGTCTTTCCTGATGAACTTTGAAAACACGTGTGTCAAATGCCCGGGGGTCACCCAAGGGTACGCAAATACCCAGCCCCCGAGACGCGATAAAATTGTGAATGCCCCACCCCCGGGAACTGACAACGTGAGCAAATACCCCGCGGTTGCCCGGGGGGAGGGGAGATGGGCACTGCTGGGATTGACTGATGCATTAGAATTTTAGAATGAGGATCTAAAAGACATCGGGAGAAGAGTCAGTCGCAGGTGGTCAATTTCCGATTTTTTTAAATTCAGGCTTTGCTAGTCAGTTTTTGATTTTGATTTCTCTGATGCTTTATTTTCTCTTTGCACAGTCTGTTCTCTTAACCAGTGACTAGTGGAAGTATTTGATTTTTTACCTGGTGAAGGGGCACTTCCTGTTCTGTAGTTCACTCAAATCCCCAACCTCACCCCTATGTGCAAATGGTATTGCGTGCGCTTGCCTTGGGCATAAATATGCAAATTATGCGTTGAAAGTCAAAACACGGAGGACCATCAAATGTCATCAAAATGGAAACCCAAAAGTCAAATATGGAATAACACTACTAAATCAAGGGACACAGACATTGATACAGATAGTGATACATACAATTAATACATATGCATTTGTGGACCAGAACTTATTCAGTTTAAATTGAAATTGTTATGTGGGAAGTTGTCGAAAACGCAGCTGACAATGTACAGGGAAAGAAACAGTTTGCAAAATTCACGATGTCACAAATCAAAGAGGTTAAGCATTTTTATTACATTTATACCTTTGTAACGCTGACTTTTCGAACCGAAGTAATATTAGTATGGAGATGGCAGATACAATGATAATATTCTCTTGGTGGCAAAGGCAGCCCAAGCTCAGTATACGATTTACAGACTTTGAATGGGAAAATTAACTTTGAGCTTATAAATGTTCAAAAAAGCTGTAAATGTAGAAATAAACTTCGCTTACCTCTACGTCCAGTTGTCCTCGTCTTTTCTGTGCAATCCGAAGGCAAACTGTGTCTGTTTTAGATGAGTTTGTGGCTTAAGAATTTTTGCGATGTCGTCAGTTGTGATTTCCCCTCATAAGCGGAAATGACAACTAAAGACAAGTTTATTTCTACATTTACAGTTTATTTGAGCATTTATAAGCTCAAAGTTAATTTTCCCATACAAAGTCTATAAATAGTATACCGAGCTTGGGGTGCCTGTGGGTCAGGCACTCGACACCACTGGCGTGATTTTGTGTCTAGTGTAAGTGAATCATTATTTTAATGACTGCCAATCATTTGCCCAAACTAAATTTTACATATTTTGAAAGACCTACCCTTCCTTAATTAAAAAGCTTAATCTCATAAAATTCGGTGCTATGGCACATGGTCAAAATAACAGTTCTTCTCACCAACCAACGAAGTTAATATTTGGAGAACACTTTGGTTTTGTTTACCGCAAAATAATTAGATTAATCCAATGTTATTGAAATTGTAGGTTTTGGACAAGGAAAAGTTATGCAATAAGTTCGTTGTATTACGACATGTGAAGTGAATGGAAATGGTCAATTTTTAACCCAGTTGTGACTCGCTAAACTGAGTCTGGAGGTTAAATCGAAAATGTTGTTTTTCTCGGAAAGACAAACCTATTCCGAGGAAACAAACACAGGCTGCTTGTATTCTTGCTAGGGGCTAGCTATATGCAAAAGGGGAGCGAAATTGAGTTTTCAAGCCTTGCCAAAGAAATTTGACGTTGTTTCATTCTTGTGGGAATTTGCTCTTAAAAAGTTTTCACTGGCTAAAATTCTTATCGCGGCTAATAACTACCCGGCTAGTTTCATTCATTCAGTGACCGCCAACTGAATGGACGACAAGAAATGAAGAATACCGACCAGCACGATCTAGTTATCCTCCCCTATGCCAAAGATTTTTGAGAGTAAGTCGCAAAAGTTCTCCGAAGTTTCAGCATCAAGGTCGCCCACAAACCTAATCGTACCATCTCCAACATACCCAAAAAATCAAAGGACAAAATTGGGGAAAGAGGCTTCCTGAGGAATCGTGTACAAGATCAAATGTAAAGATTGTGATTGCGTTTACGTTGGTCAGACATCACGTGCGCTAAAAACACGTGAAAGAACATGCAAAGGCCATAGCAACACCATACCATATACTCCACAGCCATGAAATAGATCTGGTGAATGTGGAAATTGTTGGCAGGTCACCGACGTGGCGACAAAGACTAATTCTTAAAGCGTGGCATTCCGTGCGAGATGAGAACTCTATACACCCTTTTAATGAGTCTAATATATGCCATTTTCCGCTAATGACGTCAAACTCATGCTTTTAAAATTTATTCCGAAATGTACAAAGGCTTCAAACAAGAAAAGAAATCGGACAATTTTTAGGCCTTTGTACATTTCTAAATAAAATTTGAAAGCAAGAGTTCGACGTCATTAGCGGAAAACTGCATATATTACACTTATTAAAAGGGTGTATAAACGAACACATAGCACTGCCTAGCATATACAAAAACATCAACAACTTCTAGCATCATAAATAATGCTCTATAGGGACTAGCGACTTGTTACCTTAATGAATTTTCTCGAGATGTTTAATATTACTGTACAGGACGCCGTTAAACATTTGCATTTTTTATCCTTTGCTGAAGAAGGCAACAGTTGTATCCGAAACGTCCGAGACGATAAGAATTTTAGCCAGTGTAAACTTTTTAATTCTTCTTCTACCAAAGTTGAAGGAAATTGTTGCCCATATTACTTGGCCTTTCAAAGGAAAAATACCCAAAATGCACTGTACGCCTGGACCCAATAGTTTAAACATGCTTCGCTTAGCATTTGAAAGTCGTCTACTTAAGGTTTCAAAACATATTTATAATTAAGTTAAGGTGGTCGACAACAACATACAACTTTGTTTGTAAGGTGGGTTTTTTAGGTGGAGCTGGACTTAAGATTCATTCTCTTCTCATATTTCAAACGGTTGATAAGTTGCTTTATGGAGAACTTCTGTAACATTTCTCTCCCCTCTTCATCTTTACTGACAATGTCCTTCACCCCAGTTTGTGAAATAACACCCCTTCGTACCATGCTTCCACAAACTCTCAATAAGTATTCTCGATGCTCATCAGAAAAAATGTTCCTGCTCATATAGCTTGAATTTGATGGGGAGACCATGGATGCACTGCTGTCGTCGTTTGAGAAGTATCGTCTCATCTTGTCTGCCAAAGTATCCTTTTCCCCTGGTAACTCTGCTGAGTGTTTGCTGTAAGCCAAAACTGAAGTCTTGTCACTGCTATATTCGTCACCTGAACCTCCACTCACTGCGAATCCTGTTGCAAACCTTTTTAGGGTCAATGGACTGGAGTGAAGGGTGATCTTGTGTTTTTTGCCTGACGATGACCGTTGTTACAGTTTTTGCTTCAATTTCCTCAGAAAAGATTTCTCTCAAGGCTTTAACATCTTCCTCTTTCCATGACATGCGCTCAGTGAATCCTTCAGTCCTTGTGCTTGTGCTTTTGTTACCAATCCCTTGAATTACATCGGCCGACTTTGAGCAGGCTACTGAAGTATCTTGTTGCGAGGCTGTATTTGTCTTGGAGGATGTCATTACGTTAGGAAGATTAGTTGCTGCTTGGAACAAGATTCTTGATTCCCTGAAGGCAATAAAACCGTTTTGCAGTGCTTTCCTTATGCGTCATGAGGTCAGCCAGATTGGACTTCATTTCATGATGTCGCGAGTCCACATTCGTGACTGCAGACTTGCAAAACAACGTTGATGTGACGTGCCCTTCCATTCCTCCTTTTTGCCACGCAGCATTAATGGCTGTAGAGATTTGACCAGACTCCAACTTTTCACCATTCCATGACAAAAACACATTGGCTTGATCCCTCCCCTGTCATCGGTTTTGTGGTATTTGACACTGATGATTACACTTTCTTCTCTCCTCTTCGCTTGTTTGTATTCTTCCAGAGTCATGTTTGACAATACACCTGAACGGTGTGCATTGGCAATGGTTATCTGAAGGAGAATATAATCTCTCACTAGAGTGTAGACAGACTGGTTCAAGTCCAATGAATTGGTTCCACTGAGTTGCTCTATGTACCTAATAGCACTCCGTGCTGAATCACTCTTTCAGAAAGTATCATGGACAAGTGTCCCATTAAACAAGGAATTTATTTGCTCTTTGGGGTCAATTGTTTCTAGCATGTGAAACAATTGAGAGGCGTGTTGTTTGGACAATTTTGGGTCTTTTCTTCCACCATCTGCAGACTCCAACCATGCACAAAAGGAGCTGATTACGAGAATTTGTTTTTGTGCACTCAGGCACTTAGGATCGATCTTCTGCAGATTCCATAATCAAAAGCCCTTGGTCATTGGACGGTATCTCTGATGGCTCAATGTCACTCTCCACATCTTCTTCTTCTTCAATTGATTCTGTGACCTTTTCCTGCTCCCCTACTTCCGCCTTTTTGAGACCAGTTTTAATAACAACTTGATTTGATGGTTTCCAGGTCTTCGCTGCTCGAGGCTTCCTCAAAATTTCTTTGTATGCCGGTGACCCAACTGGAATCTCCTTGTGTGCTTGATGTAAATGGCCAGATAAACGCTTGACATTCAGTGGGACAGGGCCGGTGATGATGATAACCTTTTTATAACTTTTTGCCATCACCTGTTTCTGACGTCTCCTTTATCATTTTCTGCTGAAAACTTTTCCTCATTCCAAACCTCGATGTTGCCTTTTTTGCTGTATCTCTCGTCCAATTATGTATGTCCCGTAAGTGTCGAGGGATGTCTATAATTTCTGGTCTACACTCTTTTAATGGACATATGTGCCGGGGTCTCTTACTGTTCACACTCTCGTTCTCTCTGCCTTTGCGCGTCCTTTTTTCGTCTTTCTTTCTATTGCCAACTGTCTTGTGTCTTCCTTTTGTTACAACACCCCTGACAGGATTCCTTCATCGTCTTCATCACTTTCGCTTATTGCATCATCACACTCAGTGTCTTCCTCATCTTCCCCCTCTCCGGCCTCCGGTTTCCATTCATCGCTATTACTACCTTCATCCTGTTCCTGTTCTTCTATCTTTCTTTGCAATGGAATTCAGCAGAGCCTCCAGCTCACACCTGCGCTAAAATTTGAGAAAAAGAAGTCGTTATAAGATTGTAACGTTTGACCCCAGCACAAAACTTCATAAGGTAAGATCTTCCAGGTTTGTGTAGTCCTAAAAAGGACTTTTTATTGACTACATTTACTCAAGGGCATTCTTAGGACTACACTGACCTGAACGATCTTTCCTTCAGTAATCTTTCTCTGCGTTGTTATAGCTACAATTTAATTTGAAAGCAAATATTACTTGTCAGCTGAACTGTGCGCATTTCATATTGGAGTAGAATTACAATAATCTACTCATATATCTACGTGTGGCGAATGAAATCCCAGGGAATATCTTGTATGTAAAGAAACAATTTAACTGAAGCAAGAGCAACAACTTTATTCGGTACCTATACATTACAAAACATTGCTTTTGCCTACAAGTTCCATAGCCAACTTTTACATTCTGCTTTTCAAATTTATTTTTGTACTTCCCCTACCACTGATACATAATTAGAACGTCAGGATTTCTTCGAAAGTTACCCACATGTTTCCAAAACCTTGAAGGAATTCCGGTCTATTATATAGATACTGGTGAAATATGATGATTTTCCTTTTTCTAAAGAACTTCGTATGTTTATCGCGTGAAGTCAGGGTGGCTGACCATGGAGTCAGGGTGGCTTAGTGGTTATCTATTGAGCCTCTCAGCACTGCTAGCCGGGGTTCAACTCTGGCCCCGGCTTGCTTGTGGGCTGAGTTTCAGTCGATCTCAACCTGACTCTAGGGTTTTTCTCTAAGTAGTGCGGTTTTCCTCCCTCATCAAAATCGACTCACAGCTAGTTAACATCTAGCTGTAGTGCTGTGCTCCGACATCAACATGGACTGTTTTGCGGCAGCCAGGGGCGCCTTTGTATGCTTTCAGCCCGATATTGTGAGCTGCGCCTTTCATAATTCAGTCCTCAATACTGCAAGTAAGGGTGATTAGGACTGCTAATTATTATTATAATTATTATAAGTAAAGATATTATTTTTATCTTTCACAGGTGAAGATGTAGGTGTCATCATGGTAACTAACACAGTACCCAATAAAAGCGAGATTCCCTTTTCTTGCAAGAAACTTGTTTGTGTTAATATAATATTAAATTTTTGTGTTTCGCATGGTTTGTGTTACATTATTCAACATGCATGTTTTGGCAGTTGGTTACCATTTTATCACCATTTTGAAAGCCAATAAAACAATGAGGTTGTTTTCAATCGGAACACTTCATCCGTATCTATATAATAAACAGACCATTACATGGCCACTTAGGGAAACGAATTTTTTCTTCTCCTGCTAATAGCATGTCGTTCTCCCACGAGAGATACTATCAACACTCAAAGATAAAACTCCGAACCTCGCGCAGCCATGTAATATCCTCTGTATTTTCAATCTTCTGTTTCAGGGGGGTGAAGTTTGGAAAATATTAGATGATGATGTTAATTATATGCAGATTTCAATGTGTCTAGGGCCCACGTAGAGGAATGGCCGTTTATAAATGCAGCAATTGATGTTAAAACGGGGGAGAGAACAAATCAGTGCCGAATATGAAAGCAGCGTTGTGAGTAGAGGATTTGATCATGGCGGACATGATGGTGTACCAGTCGAAACAGAAACTGAAGGAAACGCAAGGTCACTTTTTACGGCAATGTGGCCATTGCTTTTTAAAAATGTAGCATATACTGTAAGGAATGAAGTTTTTAAGTCTTTAGTAACGTGAATAATCACTGATGTTGCACGATTTAATGTCAATGCTTTGTTTAGATGTCCTTCATCTGGATTAATGTAGAATCGGAGTTTTAGGATTAAATGACCAAATGGATAGAAAGAAACAGGCAGTCTTAAAATCTGACCGGATGAAGAAACTGAAACGGTGTCACGGTATTATCAACGATAGGTACATCGAGTGAAAAATTTGTGTAGAAAACTCTTCTGGTGACAGAATTAGAATTCGGAAATGTTGAGAGTATCCCCAACAATGGAGGTACCCATGGCATGGTTTTGCATATTTAAGAGTTCCCTATGATGCGATAATTTATTCGAAAGTTTACTAACACTTTGAAAGAACTGAACGTGAAGGTCTCAAAAATCCAGTAAAAATATAATAATAACTTGTGGCTTTTTTCTTCAATCCAAAGTCGTGTTCAAGATTGGCTCTTTCGAAATACAACCTCTCTTGGGACAGAATACTGTCGCGAGCCTTTAATATGTTAATGTTTCATTGGAACAACACCGATCGTTTGCCTTGTAAATACTTTAAGACTCACTAATGTTTGTCTTCATTGTTTTGTAACAACACTTGCTGGTTGTAGACTGAGTCTTTCAATCTCTAAACAGTGATTTGTGCCTGACAAACAAAACGTCAAGCGTGCTTGCACAATGTTCGTAGAATTAACAAATTGTTTCCCATGTGAAATCGCCTCGCGACCCTTAATCAAACCAAAGGATTATCCTTGACCTGAGATAAATTAGTCACGTTACGACCTCTTGGTGAAAAAACGGACATAAGGCAAAGGCGGACAAAAGCTTTCCCTTACTTTTCGAAAAGCTCTGTGCTTCAACGCTAGATTACACAGCATTTAACGTGTGACAGATGGAAAGATATTCTCAACAATAATGTTGAACCTCGAAAATGAAGATTTCCGATTACCGATACTTCCTTGATTGTGACGTTACGTTCCCATGTACTACTCTCTAATCCTAACCCTAACGTCACATTAGCCATTCATTCCATGCGTGCTTAGTTCTGCCAAACCGAGATTTTTCTTGTATACCAGATCACTGTTAACTCTATACACA
>NC_090885.1:44286203-44298703 GCF_036669925.1 Montipora capricornis
CATGTCTGGAAGACAAGCCATTAGAATTAATTAAAGGGATAGGCTTGGACTATGACGCAGTGTGGGATTATTTGGATGCTATTTACGGAGATCCAAGGTTTGTGTCCGATACGATCACTCAAGGCATAGTGAAGTTTAGAGCTCTACAACCGGGAGAAGATGCAAGATTTTGCGACTTAGTTCACCCAGTTAAACGAAGTTTCAACATTCTGAAGGAGGTCGGAAGTCAAAATGACATGGACAATAGTCACATGCTAGCTATAATCGAGCAGAAAATGTGTTCGGATGATCGAAAGGTTTGGTCACGAGACTTAAAGCGTCGAGGAGAAAAAGCAACTTTAGAGCGACTGATGAATTGGATGGATGTAGAGATGAAATCACGTATGCATGCTACTGCCCAATTGAGATCTAGCAGATCAGTTTGTGCCTTTCAAGTCGACACACCCAAGCAGCAGTGGTGCAAATGCTGGTACTGTAAAAGCTTGTCCCATTGGCCAGATAGCTGTGGCCTGCAATATAAGGGACAAATGCTTTGAGTGATAGCTTTATTATAGCAAGCTCCCTCCAGGTGGAGGACTTTTGTGACTCTCTTAGCGACCAATCTGAGTGAAACACGAGGCCAGAGCCCTGAATAAAAACTGCACGAGCCATGGATGAGACATCAGAAAACACTAATTTGGAAGAAATAAATGGGGAAGCCCAAACACAACACCGTTTAAAACTCTCAGATTGTTTTTCCAGAACAAAAGCTCTTCTTACCCTTGAATGCTTAGAAAAACTTTGGAATTCCACGAGCATCGAGAATTTATGATAACGTGCAGATATCTGGTCATTTGTGTCACGCTGCCACAACTTGCTGACAAGGAAGTTATTTGGCCAACAATAGATGCTAACAGCCTGACATGAACAAGTTCCGATAATTGCAAATTAGCACATATTTGTTCAAGCTCAGAACTGAGCTTCTGAATTCGCTCTTCGTTGGCATGAATTAACCCTGTTTGTGTATGGATGGTGTAGCCGATCGACGAAAACCTTGTCTTAGGCTCCCAATCTGAGTTTTCGGGATTGGCCAAAAAACCACACTGAGCAAGATCAGATTGGACTTTGGCACTATTTGCCCATACATTTTTGGATGTGCCACCCGCTCCGATACCGTAATCGAAGAAAATTGCTATTGGATAGTAGTAGGTTTCATAAGTGAAACAACCCACAAGAGTGATTGTAGTCAGATCCAAACAGCTGTAGATAATTTAGTTGGGGCAGCTCAGGCAGATCGGTTTCAGCTGAATGAAGCAAAATGTAAAGAGTTGCAGATTTGTTTTGCTAGATCTAAGCGTTCATTTCCACCTGTCGTCATCAATCATAAGAACATCGAAGTTGTTAAGAGTGCCAAACTTTTGGGTCTCTTCATCTCTGACGATTTGAAATGGAACGCGCATGTTGCTGAGATAGTTAAGAAGGTAGCGTCCAGACTGTACTTGCTGAGGCAGTTAAAACGAGCGGGCCTTGACCCGCTCGAACTTGTATGTTTCTACACCACATGCATTCGGCCGGTCGCCGAATTCGCCTGCGAGACCTTTCATAATAGCCTTCCCATATACCTATCAGATGAACTGGAAAGGCTTCAAAAACGCGCCTTTCGTATCATCTATCCCACCTTGAGCTATTCCGAAGCGCGTGTCGCCCTGGGGCTGCCGCTATTAAGCGCTCGAAGAGAGGAACTCACCACACGCCTCTTCGATAAGATCCTTCAAGACCCCAACCACAGGCTCCATCACTTACTGCTGCCAAAGAATGAATGCCAAGTAACTCTCAGGAAAAAGAGGACTTTCAATGTCCCTCTTTGTAAGACAAATCGCTTTCAGCGGAGCTTTTTAATGGCAAATTCTTCCCGTTCTTAGCTTTTAGTTCTCGGTGTGCAACCTTGCTTTTAATATATTTTTAGATTTAAATTTTAGATTTAAATTCTAGATTTAAATTTGAAATAATTTTAGAATCTTTGTTCACTTGTAAATAGCCGTAATTCAGCCCTTGGCTGCAATGGTTTTATTTAATAAAGCTATTTATCTATCTATCTGGAATCCCTTGCGATCTCCAGTGGGTTTGAAAGGGGCACTAGAAAGGCCGAATGGAAGGACGGTTAACTGAAAATATCACATGGTGGTAACCGGATTTCAAATTGAACGAAAAGACAAAACAGTTCCTCGCAAATATGTCCTTAATGGTATGCAAACCTTCACACTTAATTTTTTTCTTGAAAACATGAAGATTAATGTGCCTTAAATCCAAGATCAGCCTTTTCTTCCCAGAAACCGACAACAGATTGATTATTCCGGGTGCAGCATCGAGTTCTTCAACGCACTTATCATGTAGGAGTCCTAAAACAGCTTCAGTGACAAAGTCAGAATCTTTGCGAGCAGAAGCATTATTTCTAAATTTACAAGGAGGTGGTGTGGTGATGAATGGGATTTCATAACCGTCATTGATAATATCCAACACGAATTGAGGGGAAGTGGAAAGACCGAAGTTTCTCTGCTCTTTCCTCAGCGTGCCGGATCTTTTTAGCGTCCTGCTCATCCTCAGCTAACTCATGTTGCATGTATTCTTTGACAGTTTTCCAACCAAACTCCGATTTATCGGCCAAAAGAATTAGCTTCAAGAGCTTCTTTTGCTTTATCCACAGCATTTGTTTCCAGATGGGATTGCACTTCCTCGAGTGAGCTGTGAACTTTACGGTTAAATTTATACTGGATCTTGTTGCCTTTTTGATTGAAAGACTTGTGCTCTTCTAGACGAAGTTTCTTAATTTCTCGTAGCTGCTTGTCGGCGGCCTCTGAGCTTGAACGCTTAATCTTCTCAACTAAATCATAAACTAGTTTGGCAATTTGATTTAGCAAAAGCTAATTGTTGTCTGCTAGCGATTGATCTATAAAGGCTTGAAGGTTTTTTTTTTTACTTGAAAGTATGCTATAATTCTAACAGGAGTCTCTTACACTAGATGGTAACATAATGGCTGAGCACAGTTATTATTACATTCGCTGAAGCAATACACACACACGCACACAGTACAGATACAAGCCAACTAAAGCAGAGCAGCCCGCTCTTCTTTAAATTGATCGAGCACTTTGTTTTTAACAGCCAAAGTGCAAATAATACCGAGTTTGTCTTTCAGGCGCAAAAGAAAGCTATCAAAGTCCAACCCTAAACAAACACATCAGGCCTGCAAATATTCGCTTCGACGAACACGCAAATTTGACATTCCTAAACTAAACACGAAACGCGCAAGAAATAGTTTTATTATTAAGTCAAGCTTTAATATAAATACGGTATAAATTAATTTTAGATCTTGTAAATAGCTTTTCGAACGTAATAGTTCTTTATTATATAGCATTATTTTACACTTAGATAATTTTTATTATTTACATTTTAACAGTACGCAATTCAGCCCTTGGCTGCCATGTATTGTTTTCAATAAAATCTATCTATCTATCAGGAGCCAAGGCGCATGTTTGAAGCGAAAATATGATATTTTGCAAATATTAGAGAGTAGTTGAGGGCTATAAAGTTAATTGAGCTACAGTTTTGATGCTAACCATATAGGATTACTTTTTCTGATAAAACTATATTTTGGTGAAAAGTTGTCTGCCACCAGCGAGTAAAAATGGTCCCAAAAATTCATTGACTCACGGCATGTGATCAGTAGGTGAGGCAATGATTGTCTTTCTAAGTTACATAAAGGACATTTATCCGAGTCTATCAAACCAGCACGAAACAGACTGTATTGCGTGGGTAAAATGCTGTGGATGATTTTCAGTTGAAACATGAGTTTTGCTTTTTTTAAGATACGAAATGGTAGCAAGTAAACATCCTGAATGTCTTCTTTAGTAATACCGTGATTTAGAATTCCGGGTTCCGCTGTGTGGGGAAGCTATCTTTTTTCAAGTAGTTTTGAATGCGCTAACTTTGTGCAGAAATGTTGTTTAAAAGCTGGGGCCCCAGGTGTTAAACTGTTGGCGTCGGCGGTGGTATTGCGAAGAGATGATTTCCAAGTTTTTGGAATGGCATTTATGACCCCGTAGTATAATGTAAACAGGCATTGCACAAGAAATTTTTCTTTAAACCCTGTTAGAGACAAAAAGTTGAGGTCAGCGTTAAGCAGATCTTGGATTTACATGTAGATGATGCTTTTGTTATACCATTCGCTAATAAAGATTGTCTTTCCGTCTAGCTGAATGTTGCGATTATTCCAAATTATTTGATCATGTATGGGTATTTCTTTGCTATCAGATGAATGCTTGAATTGTTTCCAATAACATAAAACCGTGCGGTAGAATTCTGGGAGTTGTTCTAAGTTGAGAACCTTTACGTCGTAGTCGCAATTAATCAGGAAGTCAATACCCCAAGCTGCCTGACTGTGTAGTTTAGGATGGATTTCCACGAAGCATTACCACCTTCTGTGATGCGTTTAATCCAAGCTATTTTCAAGGCACGTTCCATGATTTTGAAGTCAATCATTTTCAAGCCACAGTGTTTCTTTTCCGCGAGAATCGTTTTTCTCTTAATTTGGGGGTTTTACGTTCCCAAATAAAGGTAAAATAATTTTGTTAATAGTGTCTATAAGCGGCTTAGAGATTGTCAAAAGCGAAGTGCTGTATACAAGTTTAGCTAGACCTAGCGTTTTGACGATGTTTATCCTGCCAATGAGGTGTCTTCTTTTCTAGCTGTGTAGAGTTTGTTCTAGGTTGTACACCTTTTCTTCAAAGTTTAGCTTATTAGCAAGTACAGGGTCATACGAGAAGTGAACACCTAGGGCGTAAATTGAGTTGTGGGGCCATTTGAAACCAAAAGGATTTTCATTGCAATTTCTCCAAGAACCAAGCCACATTGCTTCAGTTTTATGCTTGTTAACCTCTAAGCCGCTGATATTCTTAAATTCGCTTAAGCGGTTCAGCAATTGCGCAATGGAATCGAGATGGCGCACTAGTACCGTGGTATTGTCTGCATACTGTGTAATTTTTGTTTCTCTCTGGCCCACCTGAATACCTCTGATGGTTGGATCTTTTTGCAGAGCACTGGAGAGAAGCTCATTTCCAATAACGAAGAGTAGACCCGACAAAGGACAACCTTGTCTGACACGTCTTTCCAAAAGAAAAAAGTCTGACACGTGGCCATTATGCAAAATGCAACTAGAGGCGTTGTTGTAAATGACGTCAAACCAATTTAGGATGTCAGGGCTGAAATTAAATCTTTGTAGCGTCGCTTTTAAGTAGTCCCATCCAATTGTGTCAAACGCTTTTCGTAAGTCCAAGAAAATTGCAATGCCGGGTTTTTCTTTCTGCTTAGTGTGAAACATAGCGTCTTCAATTTGAACATTCTCGCCTATGAAACGCCCTTTGATATAACCGGTTTGATTAGGGTTGATGATTTGTGGAAGCACTTTTTCTAACCTCTGTAATTTATTTTGTCAAAATTTTGTAATCGATATTAAGCAGCGAGATGGGTGTGAGATTTTCCAGCAGGCTTTTGTCCTTGTTTTTCTTGGGAATTAACGATATGATGACGCGTCTTTGGCTAATAGAAAGCATTCCGGATTTGAAGGGGAAGTTGAAGCTTGCGATTATATCAGTAGAGATTTCCGACCAAAAAAAATTATAAAACTCCGCAGAAAGGCCGTCTGTGCCAGGGGACTTACAATTTTTAAATTCTTTTAAAGCCCTTAGGCATTCATTTTCGGAGACTATGCCTTCACATGATAACTTTTCTTCTTCGTGTAAAGAGGTAAGGTTTCCAGTCTCAAAAAAGGTTTCATTAGGATGTGTGAGGGTTTCAGACCCCTGTGATTTGTAAAGTGTTTCGTAGAACTTTTTTTCCTCACTAAGAAATTCAAATTGGTTGGACATATACTCATTATCATTGATCTTTAACTTTGTTACACTTTTTCTGCAATGCTTTCGTTTTTCGAGGTTAAGAAAATGCTTTGTATTGTGTTCGCCTTGCTCTTGCCTCCTGGCTCTGCTTCTGATGATTGCACCTTTTGTCTTTTGAGGCACTGGTGCTCGTAAGCGTAGATTGGTGGCATAAAGTTCATTTGAAAGCCTTTTGTTGCTGGGATTCTTTTCAGTTTGTTCTTATAATTGATTGGCTTTATTCTGTAGTATATATTCTTCATTTCTTCGTTGTTTGGCTTTAATTTTTGAGAATTTGATTGTAAAGCCGCAAATTTCCATTTTAATGAGGTTCCACCTTAGACTTGACTTTCGGACGTCTGAGTACTTGTACTTAAACAGTGGAATTTCTTCACAAAGTTTATTAACATATTCACAATCTTCTAGTAAAGAGTTGTTGAATTTCCAGAAGCCGGGTCCTTTAGGTTGGATCAGGCTTTCGGATTTTAAATGTAGCATATGATGGCTGAGTGATCTGATTCAGGCGCATTGATTATGCTGCAGGATTGCACATCTGAGGAAAGGTATTTTGAAATTAGGACAAAGTCAAGCTAAACTTGAATTTTGCAAGACTTGTTTCCCCACGTAAATTGTTCAGTGGCCGGGTTGCAACGGCGCCAAATATCGGATAAGTCATACAGGTTGATAAGGCGTTTGATCTCCTAAACAACGCGAGCTTTTTTTAAAATCAAGTTTTCTTCCCTTCTTGTCCATTTCCATCAGGGTGCAGTTGAAGTCTCCTGCAACAACGCTATTTTCATTCGCAAATTCTGCTACTAGGTTTTGGAGACTTCTGAAGAAGGTTAATTGTTGATTAACATCATTCGGTGCATTAAGTCAAGTAGGATATATCTTCCATTTTTGTCAGTGATACATTTTTCAACGTTTAGCTCTAACTCCTTTACTGTTCGAAGAGCCGTGACTGAAAAAGGCTCTCCCGCCCCACTCTGCTTCCCAGAATTGAGCGCATTCTACAGTGGTGTGTGTCTCTTGTAAAAACGCAAACTGATACTTTTGGTTATGCAACCATCAGAAGATTGATCGCCGCTTAATTGATTTACCTAGCTCTTTCACATTTAGTGACTGAATTTTAATGTTCAGGCTTGGGTGTGAAGTCGTTTTTGAGTTCGATAAAAAACAGTGTTTTGGAAAGCGCTGGCATGTGACTTTGAGTGCCATCTTTAGGTCTAATTGAATGTAGTATTGGCGAAATTAGCATACGTTTGGTGAACGTGAGCAAGCAAAAACAGAAAACAAACAAGTAAGGACCACAAGTAGCTAAAAATAAGCGGCCTTGCTACGCGCCAGGATAAAGTGGTTTCGCGTTCTGCGCTGAGCTGCATCATAGAAAATAAGAGTATTGACAGGATTAGCGGTACCGCTTAACAATTCTTTTGTCTAGTAATGTCTGTGCACTTCAAGCTAAAAAAAGCAAAAACCTTAATAACTATGGCGATTAGATTTACAATGGTTTACACACAAAGACAGTTCTGATTATGACAAGTCTCGTACCTAGCGGGTCGAAAACAGAACCTGGCATTAGGCTTCTTTGTGGCCGTTGTCTTCTTGGGTCTGCGTGTTGACTCTTGGACCATTCACGGTAGGTATTATTGTTGGCAGCTATTCTTTTGGAATGTCGTAGTGAAAATACCTTTTGCCTTTCACAATTAGCCTGCTTCCAATGACTGAGGCTTTAGCGCGAGGATTTTCTTTCTTGATCTTTTGCAAAGCTGGAACTAATACTTTTCTCCTGATATCTTTAATGTGCTTCGGAACATCTTCACCGATTGCAACTGGGGAATCTTTCAACCGAAAACGATTTTTCCACACTAGCTCTCTGTCAGAACGACAAGTGAAGTGCACAATGAGGGGCCTAGTTTTATTAGCGTTTTGTTTACCATGGCGGTGGGCGCCGCAGAAGTTCATGGAATGAACAATTTCTGCCAGTAAATGCAATTGCTGGATCAAAACATTCTTTACTAGTGCTGCACAGTTTTCTTCGGGAGATTCCATTACACGTTAGAATATCAGGATCCAGCGCCGGTTGTAAATGCTTTGATGAGTAATTTCGTCCCATTGGGCAGACTACTCTGTTTCACACGCTGTAACATGTTCAGCCAAGTCGCTGTGTTCCTTTTGAGTAAACTTGAGCGATTCTTTCGTCTCATCAATGACTTTAAAAGTTACGCTTGACTGCTTTTTGAGAGAGGAAAGGTTACGTTTATACAACCATATTAACCATGTGAGCATTAGCCTTACTGATGGAAATGGGCCCACACAGGGACAGATAAAAACTTTGACCAGGGTGGGAATTGAACCCACGACTTTCGGGTTAGATCTCCGCCGCTCTACTGACTGTGCTACAAGGTCAGACGGGAGCAGGCCGTGGGAACTGATGATGTTAAAGTCACGGCAATGGACATGTACAAGTACAAGGAAAGGTTGCGTTTATACAAACGTTGGCCGTGCAGCACTTATATTACTGATAAAGGTCGTGGGTTCAATTCCCAGCCTGGTCAGAGTCTTTCTCTGTCCTTGTGTGGGCCCATTTCCATCAGTAGGGCTAACGCTCACATGGCTCATATGGGATAGAAATCCAGCACTTTACATTACATTGCTGCACGGCCAACGTTTGTATAAATGTAACCTTTCCTTGTACTTGTACATGTCCATTGCCGTGACTTTAACATTTTCAGTTCCCACGGCCTGCTCCCATCGTACCTTGTAGGTATGAGCGGTAGAGCATTCCATTCCCAGACTCGGCATCATATGTGGGTTGAGTTTGTTGGGTTTCTACTCTGCACCGAGAGGTTTTCTCTGGGAACTCCGGTTTCCCCTCTCCTCAAAAACCACAAATTTGATTTGATTTGCGTTAACTTGTTAATTTCAATTTACAGTGTCCCCGATTAGTGTTCTACGGCGCTAGAAGATTAGACACTTAAATAAAGTTCCTTTCACTCTTTGGCGCTTTTTGTTCTTGTCTTGTTTGCCCATCAGTCGCTATCGTTCTTGACTGAGAAGTTTATACACAAACAAACAGCTTTTTGTTCAAGTATCTGTGGAGCTTGTGAACACACGTCTCCCGAGCCTCTTCATCAAGCCGTCAGAATAGCAATTTCTGACTGAACGTCAGAAATTCCATTTTTATTTCTCTAACAAATGATTTTGTCATTGTAGTGTAAGATTAAATTTATTTGGGAAGCCAACAATATTTCTTTAACTTCCTGGTTAATCCAGTTTATTGTCACGACTTGCTAGTGCGAAGATTGTTTACATGAAACTCATGCTTTTTGCGAATTTTTAGTGTCATGAAATTACATCAGTTGCGTGACAATATGTCCTTTTACTCTAACCCAAAAACATTCAGATAGTAACAAACTTCATGTTTATGAACCATTTCTTCTGCTTTTGTGCTTGTCAGCATTGTGATTTGCGATAATTCGCAAGTCTGTTTTTGTATCTCATGGATGTTCAGAGTTTCAACAACATGGCCGCTCAACCTTGCGATTGTGTAAATAGTTCACCCTGAAGTCAAAATAGATACGTCCTCAGGAACCCGACAAAGAGAGCTTCCTGACCCGACAGATGAAATGTTAATATTTAGTTAAATATTACAACAAAACTAAAAAACCAAGGACGTTGTTTTACTTTGAAAACAACGAACGATTAACATGCTTTCCCATGGTTCATTCAGTTGACGCAAGGTGATCACGTGCACCTTTATGGTTGCCTAGCACGTGATCAATTTCTTCCTTTTGATAAGACATCATAAAAGTCAGAGACAGTGTACGCTTTTGTGGAGTGTCTTGTTGATTATGAAAGAAGTAAATGTAAATATAAATAATTTAATCACTGTTTGGCCTCCCTGAAACAACAGAGGAGCTTAGCTTTTGAAGCTGCTTATCTGCGAGAAGCTTTTCCTCAGGTGTTTCTTGGCCACTAAAATGAACATTTCACTAATTAATAATGAAGGAAGTTAATGTATATAAATTTAATATTTTAATCACTGTTTGGCTTGCCTGAAACAACAGAGGAGCTTAGCTTTTTCAAGCTGCTTATCTGTGAGAAGCTTTTCCTCAGGTGTTTCTTGGGCACTAAAATGTACATTATTTATCTTAAAATTCACTTTTGTCAGATTAATAATGAAAGAAGTACCTGTGTATAAACATTACAATGATTGGTTGTTTTGCCTGAAATAGTTTCAAGTAACAACAATCAATGCTTGTTATCCATGCAGAATGCATTGTTTTCACTTGAATTCATGATTAATTCATCACATTGTATGATTTTGTAGTTTGGGGATCCTGAACTTATGTTGTTTTGAAACTAGTGTTCCTTCATGGAGGAAACGTGGGGCTGGCCAAATTACGCTGCCTAAGGTCAACCTTTTTGAGAGCCTATAACAGGATGTAATGAAGTGTATTTTTTTCAGTTAATTTAATTCATTCCAAACGTCCGATCCTCAACCCCCACAAGGGTGACAAATTTTGATCCCCAACCCCAAGAAAAAGAAGCAGTCTGCTCACTCAGTGATCCCTGGCTAATGATCCGTAACTCCAGTGCTGTGAATGCTGATCCTTTTAGTTCTACACTTTGGATTCCTGATCAATAACCTTGCTCCACGCCTGGCTAAAGAATCTCAAAAGGAGGGTTTACAGAATTTGTTGTTTATGTTATTTTCCAGCTGATGTTTTACCTCAGTAAGGAAATTATAATTTGCTAAATTCTACCAGTCAAATGTCACTTGTCTATTGATTTGCCTATAAATGGACTTTTCCAACATATATTCTAACAGTTAAAATTCCATTTGTCGAAGTTTCAAATATTGGGCTCCACATTAGCTCGCGTTCTCTTGTTGCTCGGCCTAACGATTATTTTTTACCTAAGGCAGGCCTTCTTGGCAATCCGTCTTTTTGTAGCGGCTTCAAGGGCAGCACGACCAGACAATTCAAGGGCACTGCTTGGTAGCTCAGTGGACCCATTAAAATATTTTGTAAAGGAAGAAGAGCGGCAAATTCTTAAAGAGAGGAGAAAGAGGCAGAAACGAAGGTGAAAAGGCAAGCAAATCTCGCAGATCGAAAAAGAGACAGCACGCATCATTGAGGAGCAAGGCCGGGAAGCATGTGAGACAAGGAAACGGGCCGGCATGCACCAAGACGAAGGCGCACCAAAAAAGGCGCCTTGCCAAAGTTTGGGTTCCAAGAAGGAAATCAATCCCATTCAAGTAACAGTCGATGCCAAACATTTAGGATCAGGTACTTATGCTTCCTGCTACGTTGGGTCGTACAGAGGACTGGATGTTGTTGTCAAACAACTGAAAATTAAAAAATTCAGGGAAGAAACGCAAGAAGATGCTGAGAGGAGGGTTCGCAATGAATTGATCTACAAGGCTCGCATTATCAACAAGCTGGGTGACCATCCAGGCCTTCCTCTACTTTTCGGGGTATGTAGTAGGGGCACACCATTCGCCTTATTATTATTGGCAAAATAGACAATAGCTCAGCTTTCATGATTTCTAGCGTGTTGACCAAAGTGGCGATATCCACAGTAACAGAGTGGCTGGATGTTATTCGAAATGTGGCCAAAGCTCTCATTCACGTCCACAACGCTGGATTCGCCCATAATGACATGTACAATCCTATTTTGATTGATTTTGGTAAGAGCTTGCCAGTGACTGGTCTCAAAGGACCTAAGGTTCTCCCAACAGAGCAGCAGAAAAGATACAGGGAAGAGTATCCACACATTGCCCTGGAAATAGTCACAGGAAAGCGAGGACAAAGTTTTGCCAGTGACACCTTCAGCTTTGCCTATATGGCAGAGCTCATTTTCACGAAGGCCAAGCTAGATCCCCTGCTCAATGTAATTAAGGGGGCTTTAGACTCTGATCCAGACAGAAGACCAACCTTGACCAAAATCCATGCACTTCTTTTAACTACAACATATATTTATTTTAAATTCGAGCCTGTCTCACGCTCTAGGATGTAGTGGGAATGGGAAAACGCAGGAAGCATGACTGCGAGAAAAACTGGTTGGGAGTCGTGGAAAGGAGACCTAAGGCATTAAATGTTGTTATTTTCCCATTCCTATTCTCTGAGGGCACAGAACAGGCCATTTAAGAGTGAATGTCCGTAAAAATCAAGCAACCTTTGAATTCCGTGCAAACCTTGAAAAATCGATTTCGCTCATACTTCCAAGTTTGAAAGAGTAATGTGTACCAAGAAGCATGCTATACTTAGTTTGGGTTGTTACTGATTTATTTCGGAGAAAAATGCAAATTACCGAACACCGCCGAAAATGCCGCTCGGACAAGCGATTTGTCTCTTCATTTTGACGGTTTTGTGAGGTCAACTGAAGCATCCCTCATAAAATATTCCTCCTAATCCTAACTGAGCAATCTCTTAATTGTCGTTTGGCTAAGTTTGAGTGCGTTTAAGACACTCTATAGTTTCGAAATAATTTTATTCTTGGCGCCTATATTTTTTGTCACTAAAACTGAGTCTTACAAAATATCTTACAGAGAATGTGCTCTACCTTTAAACCCTTTGAAACTTTGGC
>NC_090885.1:44303703-44306203 GCF_036669925.1 Montipora capricornis
ATCCCATAAATATAGAGGAAACCAAGCATTTGGTGTGTGTGTAAGAACAAACCTCCTGAGAGGACTGGCAACGAAAGTACGGGATAAAAACAATGTAGAGATGGCAGAGACAGAATTTCCTGTTTTATTGTTGTTTGTTTTTTTTCTGTTGTTGCTGTTGTTGTTGTTTTCACGCAAATGTATTGGTTTTGGTGTTTTGTTTCAAGAAAGTGGAGTCCATCAGGATTATGAGCAGCCAGCGGAGGTTCCACCCTTCACCGAAAGAAGGCATAAAAAGCCTAAATCTACATCCACCACGGCAACATCATGTGGGGAGACATTCGTTCAACTGGCAGAGGCATTCACGAGTGTCCTGAACCGACCTCATGATAAAAATAAAAATAAACATTACTAGGGTTGCGTAGGTCGCATTAGCCCGTATTATTATTATTTTAAATATTTTTGTTTTAGATGCGGTCAGTTATTTTGGGACAGCAGAAGGAAATTGGGAATCTTTGAAATAAGGAGTTTTGATGCAGGAAGAGTTTGCCAAGCAAAAGCAAATGTTACTTGCAGATTTGAGGAACATTGAATAAAAAATTGTAGTTTACACGGGCACTTGTCTAGCCAACGTTGCCGAAGCTACAAGCTATAGTATAAAATAAACTCTTCTCAAGAATTGGAATTGTTTTAATTTTAAAAGTTGGATTAGTTAAAGTAACAGTAACTATTCCATTGTGCTTTAAATGTTATATATTAAACTTCAACAACCACAGTGAGTAACAAATGCTTGGCAAAAATCGAATGGCACCTGAAGAATTGCCAACAGGACTAAATCCTGCAGTCTTCTTGAGCGAGAAAACAGTAGCTCTTGCTCACGGATAGCAGCTTTGGCATTCGCTATGACAATTTCCACTGCCTGGGCAAGAACCTTAACAGAGCACCAGTTCCAGTGATCAGATGTCGGAATTCAGTTAATCGATGCACGGGGTGGTTTACGGATTTACCCATTATGACTATGAAGTTTGGACTTCTTCCATCGTATGGTTTCAAGATCGGGACAAGTTGATTTCTCACAAAGGAAATAAATCTCTCCCTGTAATAACTGGATTTAACTTTTGAAAGAACGGATTAAAACAAACATGAACTCAACAGATTTTTAATCTAATTCCATGTGCTCCTTGCCGCTAGTACACTTGGGTCTATGTTAAACTTACTTCACAAACACTACAATCTCTCCCTTCTTGTAAATTAATTGTCCATTGTTCATTTGGCAGAAAACCACAGTTGAGAATTGACACCTAACAGTCCAAACAGTTCAATGAACGACTTCAAGTAACTGCAACTAGCATGAAAACTAAAATCACTTTGTTGCGCTTTCAACAACGTGACATGGCATTCCTGAAATGTGTCACCTTGAAGATGGAAATCATCAATATACCCAGAACTTAAATGGCCCACACTCCACAGAGCAGAGTAAACGGCTTTTAACAGCTTAGTTAAAATGCGGGGCACACTGGCCAGACCGTTGGGAAGACAAGTGTACTGAAAATACTGGCCTTTGTGGTGGGAGGAGTCAATAGGGACTGTGAGATTTGTGAGCCTCCATGTGATTTTGATGCTAAAGGTGATAGCATGCTCACAACACGCTTCCACTTGAAAACAAAATTATTTATTTACTATTTTTTAGCTTTAGCACGCAAAGAATCTTTCCTAATTAAAAATTTCTTTTGTTTCATAGGATACGCTTAGCACAATGAAGGGTGTTTACAGTCTCGAACAAAACCCAGTAGAACTGAAGCTAACATTTTCTTCCGCATTTGCCGTGACATGACAATCATGCAATCATTAATTTTGACAATGGCCTTTCACTCGCGGGTGTGAAAAAGCCCCCAAATGCCAAATGTCAAAAAAAAAATGTGAAATATCTTTTTTTTGAACAGAGAGCATTTCGTGGTTTGAATCAGTGAATTATGTCCTGACAAACCGAAGATATGATTTTTTTCAGTGTTTGCAGTGACACAGAATTTACAATCATTTCATGGTGGCCTCTTGTCTACACGTGCAAAACACCCCACTATTTCCTTGCAGAAAAATCAAATCAATGCGAGTGGCATATCATGGAAAGTTTGTAAAAATATTTTTCTTTGAACAGAATCAGTGAATTATGTTCTGAAATACCAAAGGTATGATTTTTTTCAGTGTTTGCCGTGACACGGTATTTACAACATCATTTCACAATATTTTTCCTTGCAGCAACCAAAATGAAAAAAAGGTGGTTTGTGAACACGTTTTTGCTCGTATTGTTTTGGTCTGGATCTTATAACAAGAAAGCAGTTAGTTTTGCCAATCGATCTCTCGAGACACTTTGGTTGGATGCTGCCGAAGCATACTAAAAAGGTAAGATTAGGCTTTATAGCAGGCAAGATTTAGCACATTAAGTGTGCTAAATTATGCATGCTAAGTGTGACACTGGACATGCCGAGGAAACAAAGAATTGGCGTCTAAGTTTTTATATCAA
>NC_090885.1:44318703-44326203 GCF_036669925.1 Montipora capricornis
GGCCCAGCAAATTTCGGGCTGGTCCCCAATGGATTATATACCTCACGTCTAGGAAGTTTACCCCCATGCTCAGGGCAGTACCACCCTGTTCTTTCCTCCCGGAAATCAGTCGGATTTTCCGTACAAAAGGAAAGTGCCCCTTTATTTAGTCATCCCGCCACAAAGACCGTGGGAACGAGGTTCTCACACATTGAGCTAATGTATGAACACAAGGCCAAGGCATTTTCTTTTCAATTAGTTGGGTTTTGTTCTTGGACATCAAACTCAAACGGTTCAGGAGAAGTCACCTGGTCGTCATTCAGTCAAAGAGGCGATTTTGCTAAGTTCAGGAAATTTTATAAAACTCTATTGCTGCTTTTCTTCTAACCTTGCGATCAGGCTTACTCAAGCATATTAAGGCATGACCCAAATCCTTGTCCTGGACCCCCAGCATTGAATCTTGCGGGTAGACCAGTTGTTGGGCTCTCGCAATGGGATCTTGTGAGCAAAACAAACATGGCGGACATGTGTACGTTCAGTTGTGATGGATTAGTGTACATTGTTTCGGTTTTAAGCGCTTTTTGTTTTCTATCGAAAATATTATTGAAAAGAAAGGAAATTTTTGTACCTAAATTGTTTCTGTGGGACTTCGAAAGCCATGAAAGACTCGGATTTTATTTTCTTTGTGCTATCGGCTGCCGCTGCGGGATGTCGGAGCGCAAATTCTGATCAATCTTAATCATGGACCTGTCTGAGGACATAAGGGATGCATTAACGAGAGAAAACTACTGCTGTTTTGAAGGTAAGTAAACGAAGTTTATTTTTGTTATTAAAATCTAAGCAAAAAAGCTCACGGATCTTAAGTGTACAAGCTCGCGAAGCTACACTGTAAGTCAAGTGTAAAGCGCTAAGGGCTTCCCCAAGTTTAAATCCGAAAGCAAGTCGGTTTTTGCTGGAGGTCTTATGTTGTTTAAGCCTCTGAAATTATCCTCTTTTCACTTTACCACATAATTGTGGATCGCGAAATTACTTTTCTCTGACAAAAAGGTATAACGACCAGTTTTTAATAAAGCAATTCGTTGTCTGATTAACATGTAAATTCTCTTTGCAATGTATCAAGTATTTTGAGAGAATAAATAAGAGAATACACTAGTCAATCATCAATTGCAATGGTAAAAAATCATGATATGTTTTTCCATAATTTAATGTATGAATTTTGTCGTGTTTAATGTTCATGTTAAAATCTAAAAGCATCCTTAAATTAGCTTTAATGCAGATAAGTTTTTTGTGTTAGAGATTGCTACTACATATTGTAAAATTTAATGTAAGATTGATCAGTGCTTGTTTTAAAAGTGGGAAACAAAGAAGAAGTCCACATTACATTACTCTACGTGTAAACCTGTTAGCTTTAAACGTTTTGTTGTAAAAACTCAAATTAAAAAGTGTTAGGCCATCAGGTTAATTCTAAAAACTGTAGTAGACTAAAAACTATTTTATAAATTAAGTGAACTAGTTGTCTTATTAATCAATTAATCTAACAAGTCCTTTGAAACTAATTGTCATGTTTGATACTGGAATGGTTTGATTACTATCTACAATGTCTGTACAGTTATTTACACCATAATTATACATGAAAATATAAAAAGTGTAATATCTTAGAAAACATGTACGGTGATGTTCCATGACTCAAGTAGTTTCACTGCTATTTTCGTTTTTTTGTTTAATGCACTGAACTCATCATCACTCATATAATCAGTGTTATTGGGCAGTCTACCGTGCATTGTCAAAAAAGCTTCATTCCATTTTTTTAGCTACTCACTAACATTCCGTAGTTCTCTTAAAACTGCTGTTTGCACTTTGCTTAGAACTGTGTCATACTTCTTTCGATAGAAGTGTGCTTTTGGGTTTTTCATGACTGTTTGTTTTAATCGTTCTATTTCAGAAACTTCTGGTATTTTGCCTAACACTAGCTCGAGGGCTTTTGCTGTCTTTGACTGGGTTTCCTTTCCTTTGTCCTGTACTTTTCTTTTTTTGTTATTTGGCTCAACGGGGCATTCATTTCCACAAGCTGTAGCAATACTTTCTTGAATACACAAGTTACTTCTGAAAATGTTATGAGGTGTTTCATTGTCATGTAATTCCTGTGGCTCTAATTCATTCTCATCACTTGTAGTGTCCTCAGCTATTTCCAAATCTTCTTATTGATCTTCAAGGATTACTTCAAGTGTAGTCTCCCCTTGATCTTCACAGGTTTCTGGATTACTATCTGCTTCAACTTCAGAAATAAGAGAAATCATGTCGTCATCACAATCTGTGCAGGCTGTCATCTGTCCAGTATTAAGTCATGGCCCATTCTCTGGTTCAAGTGTCTGTTGCAGTTCACCTGTATTTCCCCTCTGGAAAGTGAGTTTTCCATCTTTATCTCTTATTTTGTAAAGTGGAAGATTATTTGGCTGGGAGGCACATTCCCTCCAGGTCTCTTCCAGATACTTGTGGATTTGACTGATATTGTTGGATCTGAAGTGGTGAAGATGAGGTCCTTCTCTGTTGTTTGGCTGGCCTGGTGCATCAAAAAATTCAACAGAACCATCCTCCTTCCATTTCCACCACACTTCAGGTCCAGGGTTAAGGAAATCAGCGATCTTGGAGAGATGTGCCTGCCATAAGCTAGACTTCTTTGTCATGAAATCCTTAGTTATAACTGTGTTGAATGGCTGGGGCAGTCCTTTTGCCAGGTGGGAGATCTCTTTCTCTTGATTAGAAAGGGCTGTTAGACTGTCTGTTTCTGCTGCCATTGCATCTTCAGCTTGAATGTGCAGGTAGGCATTTAGCACAAGATCTTCTACTTGCTTATTCCAGGTTTTCCTGGTGATGTCTTCTATTCTGTCAAAATACCTTTCAAAGAGCTCCGCACAAATGGAGCGGAGACAGACTAGCCTGTACAGCAGTGGAGCATGATCTACAGCACCATGGTAGTAAATGCCACTCAACTTTCGTTGGGGTAGCTGCTTTGGTGGGATTACTTGCCTTTGGATGGCTTGCCCATGTCTGAACGAGATGTTGTATAGCCGCAGCACTGATCTTGGACTTCTTTTGTCATCATTTTCATAGTACATACTCATCATTTCACAAAAAAGGAGAAGGACTTCTTTTTCATTGTTGCTTAAGAGATTTTCATTTGCCATTGCAATTGTTACTTTCTGTAGGCCTCTGCAGTAATCTGTTGCTCGAAGTTTGTCTTTGTTTAATGCTAAGGTGGTAAGTAGTAGTGCTTCGACATTAGTCATGTGTAGAGGTAATTCTGTGAGGATGTTTGCAATGTGATTAAGGCAAGTGTGAAGAGGTTAAAAAAAAAGTACTTCATAATCTTGAAGGTTAAGTTCCTCAAGTGTATGTTTCTGTGATGCAAACAACAGGGCAGGTATTCGGCTTGCGCCTCTCAGCAAATCTGTTAATCTTTCTTGAAGATCTTTTTTGTTTCCACTGGTGTCAACTCCCCTTGATGTTAATTCTTCTCTGAGCCGATCAACTTTGAGGGATTTAAAGGGACATGCAGCATCTGATTTTCCAAACTTTCCTTCCAGTACCAAGGTTTGTTTTTCCTCTAGGTTACGGTACTGTTGGTAAGCCATGTACTGATAATCCGCTGCACGTCTCATGTTACCGTTACAACCTGAGCAGCCAAAGTGTCCACCTTTTTGTGTGCCATCCTCAAACTCAACAGCTGGGTTGTTCCCGTTCATGAATCTCATTTTTTCTTCAATACCTGCTGTTAAGGATACATGCAGCTGTTTTAAGCACTCTCTACGTGTTGGCACAAATGCTAACTGATCAGCATCTTTCGCTCCTGAGGCACCCAGCATGTAAAGATGTGGAGCTTCTATAGTAGACTGAACATATATGGCTTTTCCATTACTCTTTTGCATGTACTCTTGGCTAGTAAGATGTACAGAAGGATCATAGATTTCTCTAAGCAGGAACAACATAAATCCTGCACCTGCTATGCTAGAATGGTCCTGCCATATTAGCCAGTGTCGGGTTCTTTCACTCTTTTTTAGCTGCTTGCAGAGTTCATCGTGTGTCATAGCAGTGGTTTGTTCATGCAGAGACTTGAGTTTTGCCTTAAGCTGCTGGGTGGTCATGTTGGCATGCTCCTCATCACTTCTCAATCTCAGGAGATCACTATGTCTTTTCGCACTTTCTTCAAAGACTTGACTAAGAGGGTACTTTCTTTTCAATTTCTGAAGTGAGAACAACTTTTATATACTCAGTGTTTAGAACAGGAGTTCCGAGATTGAACTTCCTCGAAGCTATTCTTTCTTTAATATCCACCCTAAGTTTCTGGTTATTTCTTGGCACAGGCACTGACACTCTTCCACCAACTTGTTTTTTCAGGGCTCTTCTCACTCTACTTTTTCCTAAAAGTTAAAAGAGGTTCTTTAAGTAAAGCGCATGGTGACGACAATCTGGGTGGACATTCAGTCTGGATAGGTCATTCTCTTGATAGATTTAACGTAACTTTTCTTTACTATGATGGGAACAAGTTGGGAGACTTTAAGTTATGTTTACATTTAAAAGTACGATATTCAGTTTTGTAAGAAAAGAAAGAGTGAGCGCTATTTCACCATATCAGTTGCCATCGTTTCAACTTCTTTTAACTACTTTAAAGCATTATCGACATTTTTACCACCTCTTTTTAGAGGAAAAGTGTACAAGTTTTCTGTTCTTTGACTTTGGTTGTTTTTACATGTATGTACAGTAATTTTATGTGATTTTAATCAACACTTTTATACCATAGTAGGCGTCTATTAACTAGATAGACCTCGAAAGAGAACTAAATGCTAGTTTACCTTCAGTAGGCTTTTCAAAGGGGGTTATATTCCCTCCTTTTGATTTCAGAAATTCCTTTAGTATTTGGCCTCCATCAGGTGGTGTTACCTCACTTGATTTTCCCCTAATATTGTATGCTTTTGCTTTTTCAGACCAGCTTACTGGTTTGTGAGGCCACTCTGTCACATCATCCAACAACTGTTCTAAATTTCCAGTGACATCTTTTGGGATATGAGAGCGATCTTTCATTCCAGGTGGGGTTTTTTCAAGCCTTGATTTTGCTTCGTGTAATGTTTTAAATAACTGATAGGTTCGTTGCTTTGCTCTTGCGGCCAAGGATGTTCTTTGAGCAAGATGAGCATCCACATCAGTCTGATTCCAAATTGCCACGACAGTACCTTTAAATTCGCGCTGGTTTTCAAGCTTCTGTTTCTTCTTTTCATAAGCACTTTGCTTTACCTGGAGGTTTAATTGCGGTACAGCAAGGAGCACTTCACTAAAAGGCTTGCCTAGATTTTCTTTGCAAGTGTTGCCGTAGATGGAAAATATCATTTCTCCAACAGCTTTAAGTTCTCCTTTAGACAGTTGAGCCTTTTTAGGGATATGTTTTGTAGATTTGTTTTTTATTTCGCTGAAAGGGCCTCTATATTTATGGCAGTTTTTCTTGCTTTCAGGAAATGTTTCACTAACAGAGGCATGGAAGCTCTTACAGCATTTGCACTTTTGAAGGCTGTGTAGATTTCTTCGAAGCTCCGTTGTCTTTGCCCATTTCGTAGTAGAGAATTGTGTGAGATATGCTTTCTTTTCGGATGGCTTCCTCCAGCGCGATATTTTGCCGTCAATGATTTTGTAGCTTTTCAAGAAGGCAGCTGTTGATGTGATTTAAGTTTTTCTTTTCAGTATAATAATTTACGTTTCGCTAACTGTTATTACATGCGAAATAAATTTGATCTTTTCGCTGTACAAACCATAAAGTGGTACTTATATTTACCTTTGTCCATTAGGAAAGGTTTGTAGTCTTGGAACTGTTCGATGTAGAGCCTAAGCCTGTCTTCAAGTAAACGTTTCTTAAAGTGAGACGGTGTCTCCTCATAATCATGAGTGATGTTTTTTAAAGCTGTTGCTTTGGTCTCCCAAAGGAAGACTCTTACAAACCCACAGCAAACTCTATCAGTCATTTTGAAAGTACCGCCAAAATATATGGAATCTTGTTTGCGTATAGTATCAGGTGTCATCTGGAGCCCGCACAAATTATTTGAAATGTATTTAGGAACTCTAATTTGCACGAAGTGCGCTTTAACAAAAAAAGAGTGACTCACAAACAATCGTTCCACAGCACTCGACTCTATTATGAAAACTTGCTTGTTATTCAGCATCATCCGAGTACAACGTTTTGAAACTAATGCTAGTGGCTTAAGTTAGTCTTTTTGTAAGATATTAAATGTTTTCTCCTTGGTGAACGTGTCTTAAATTGACAACAACTGTAAAAAATCAGTGTGCCTTTTGATCACTTTCTGTCCGCCATCTTTGTTTTGCCTTCAAATCTGGCTTTCTCATTGGCTTACAGCTTAACATAGGAGTCCTCTGTTCATCTCGATAGCGGGTTTCACCCATTTGCTTAGTGTCCAGACTTCTTCAAAGAATCAAGACCACAGCCGTTTGCAACAAAATGGCGCCCATTCTAATTGCTGTGTAGTACGATATTTTGAATGCGAACGGGCCGCCGAATTCATCAAGTCCTAGAAAAATCATGACAATTTGAAAGGGTCATAAGGTTCTTCTATTCATTTCTGTCCTGAATGGACGAATATAGCTTAAAATGACAGAACAGCATTCGATAGATGTCTAATACTGGTCGTAATTAGTGATGTTTTCTAAAATATCACTCTCGCTGGTCTATTTAATCGCCCATTCAGGACAGATTCCAGTAGAGGACATTTGGTTGCCTGAAAAAACACTTTTCTTTGTATAGGTTGTGGGTCATCTCGTCGGCCCATTTTAAATTTACAGCAGAAAAGTTAGGAGTGACCTCACAGGTCACGTGATAACAATACTTCCGGTCTGACATGCAGAACCTGTTAAGGACAATAAGTTTTAAGTTCTTGCCAAGTTTGGCGGTTATCTGTTTATTATTCGTGGTACAGTAATTTTTTTTCTTTATTTTTCCGACTTTACCGTCTGGGTCAGGCCTTAACATGCTTGAGTACTTTTCTTTAAAGTTACCTTATGGAGCCCTCTCTAAAGAACAGTATGCATGATCGCAGTTTAGTTTTGTTCATTAAGCTCCAATGCAAATTTCTGACTGGAAATATCACCAAATCTATCCTCCATTATTTTCCCAATCTCAATCTGTGCTAGGCATGACTTGTATATCGCTTTCACCTGTTATTTACATGTTATTTGCAAAGGCCTTGATTTACATGCTATTTACATGATTCATCCCAGCAATTTACATGAAATTTACACAAAAACACTGTAAATTTCTTTAAAATATTTCCATGTTAATTACATGTTTTGTTCAAATGTAACTTTACCAAAGGATCCTGTAAATTCCAATTTCTGATGAATTTACAGAATCAAGAAAAGATGTAAATATCAGGAAAATGTTATTTACGAAACAACAACATGTAAAATATATTTTACAAAACATGTAAATTGTAATTTACAAGTTGTAAATTTAGATTTACATAT
>NC_090885.1:44336203-44351203 GCF_036669925.1 Montipora capricornis
TAATGTGTCCTGAACTCCACCATGTTTGAGCATTGTATGTGTATGTTGGATGACCAATGAAGTGAATGTGCTATTTTTAGGTAACAGAAATGGGAATTTTGTGTCATAGTGAAGGTCTGCATAGTGTAGTCTACCACGACAGCGAAGTACTTCTTGGTCATCGAGGAACAGTCCTAGTTGTTGCATGATAGCCGATGGTTTTGACTTCGTTTTCGCCTTTAAGCTAGTGATTTCGCGTTCATAGTATTTTCTTTGGGTTCCTTTTAGTAATGCAAGTCGAGCATCCTGCATTATTTAAGTTGTAATAGTAGACTTTGTGCTCCTTTTTCGCCATATAGTGAAGGAGTGTGGCCGTTACTCGGATTGCTCTGTTTAAGGTGCTGTACCTCTCTAAGTCTATTGAGTCAAGTATGTTAGGGCTATCTGATTTGACTATTATATGCATTTGTGGACTGTCGATTATGTCTGAGATAGGTTCCTTTGACTGAACTTGTGGCCACTGGTCATTCGGTGCTTTTAGCCACGATGGACCTTCAAACCATAATGCTCTATTCTGATAGAACATCATTGTGCTTATTCCTCGTGTTATTAAGTCTGTAGGATTTGAGGATGTGGGACAGAACATCCATTTATGTGTCCCTGTTATTTGCGTTATCTTGGGTATTCGCGTGTGTACGAATGGTTGCAGTCTTTTGTTGGATGAAAGCCACGATAGCACAATTTGTGAGTCGCTCCAGTAGACGATTTCGCATTCCTTTCCGAGTTGTAAAGTTTTCGTGATGTACGTCGCTAGGTTGGCTCCTAACAGTGCTGCTAGTAGTTCCAATCGTGGAAGTGTTTGCGTCTTAACGGGTGCGACTCTTGTTTTGGCAATCACGAAGCTTGTTTGCGTCATGTTTCCTGATGTTCCTCGGAGGTATGCAACCGCACCGTAGGCTCGTTGACTGCTATCACAGAATATATGAAGTTGTTTGCTGGTGATGTTGTCACTGAAATATGGTCTTGGTACTTTGAACATGGACAGGTTGCTAATATCGTCGAGCCATTTAATCCACTGTTCTTTTAAGTCATTCCTTATTTCTTGGTCCCAAGTCATATTTTGTTTCCATATGTCTTGTATCATGATCTTTGCTTTAACGGTGATAGTTTCAACAAATCCGAGAGGATCGAATACTTTTGAGGCGATGCTTAGGACAGACCTTTTGCTCATCTTTTGTTGAGTCGCTTGTGAAATGTCGTTTATCATCTTATCGAGTGAGAGTGATAGCGTGTCCAGTGTCGCATCCCACTTTAGACCTAGTACTTTGGTTTGCGGATTTTTAGCTGGGCATTTGTCTTCTTTTGCTTTGATGTTAAGGTTTGGTGAGTTCGAATTCCATTCTCTCAGATTCATTCCAGCGTCCTTCAAATAGTTTCGTGATAATGTATAGTATTCCATGGCCTTTTCCTGGCTGTCACCCCCCGTCACCACGTTATCCATGTACATTGAGTTGATGAGGTCAGTAGCTATCCATGTATGTGCTTTCATTAATTGATACTGGATTGTTGCAATTAAAAGAAAGGGTGACGAAGTCGCTCCAAATAGAACGCGTTGGAACCGATATGCTCGTAAGTTATCTGTATCGGTGGCTGGTTTGTTGATGTCTTTAAGCCAAAGAAATCATGTGGCGTCTCTAACGTTTGGGTGGAGTTCGATCTGGAGAAATGCCTTCTCGATATCGGCGATGAATGCCACATTGTGTGCTCTGCATCGGAGAAGAATTCCTGTCAGGTCTTGCGTTGGGTTCTCTCCGGTTTGAAGACAGTCATTTAAGCTTGGTGAATTGGAGTTTTGCTTTGCTGAGGCGTCATAGACTATTCTCATTTTTGTTGTTGCGCTATCCTCTTTAAACACTGGGAAGTGAGGGATGTAGTGGACGATTTCTTCGTGGTGATGCATGCCCGGTACTATCTCTATAAATCCCATTTGAAGCTGCTCCTGCAGTTGCTTGTCGTATTTGCCCATAAGTGCGTGGTCTCTTTTGTTTAAGGTTCGCTGGAGACTGGCTAGTCGTTTTACAGTGAGGTTCAGGTTGGACGGCAGATCGTTACACTATACCTACCCGAAGTGTCATTGAATTTGATTGTTTTTCGAAATGTTTTCATGACGGAATCGTCTTGATTGCGTTCGTCAGGGATTTGGTTTGTTTCCCAAAATTTGGTGAGTATGCTGTCAAGTTGTGATTCGGTGGACTGGGTGTCGATCCGGTGACATCCCATTGTGTTGCTGTTTCGTATATTAGAGGTGGATCCTGCTAGAAGCCAGCCAAATTTGCTTTCGATAGCGATCATGGCTTTGTTACTCGTTTTGATCATCTTGCCCGTGATCAGGTGACCATACTGGTCGTTTCCGATAAGTATATCCACTTCTGAGTTTCCGATAGGTGTGTCTGCTAGTTTTAGACCTTCTAGTTCGGGGGGGAATTTTGAAAGCTTTTATCTTCAGTGGTGGGCAGATTGTAGGAGTTACAAGTGCCGTTAATGATAAACTTTCCTTTCCCGTATCTAGATTGAGTGAGACTACGTCGTAGTTTCTTCTGGTGGTTTTGATATCGCCAAATGTGGTTACGTGAAGGAGTTCTTTGCGTATAGTTTTGAGGTTTAGTCGGTTCCTCATGTTTAAGGTGATAAACGTCCTCTGCGAGCCTGTATCAAAGAGAATATGTGCCTGTGAGCATTGAAATCCTTGGCCGATTGCTGTTGTTCTAACTGAGTGCATTAGGATTTGATTCTGTTGCAGATCTAGCAACTGTGTTGTGCCTACGTGGGTTGTTCCTACGTGGGTATTGGCTGAGTGGGCTTTCTTCTCTTTGTGAGTCTCCTTCGGTTCGTCGTGTGTGTTTGCTTTCGTTTGCTCGATCTTTGAGGTTGACGGGTTAGACGCGGGTTTTGTGTTTGTCCGTGGCAAAGTGAAGTATGATGCTTCTGTTTACACTTCATGCAGCGCCGCTTAGAAAAACATTTTGTTTTGTTGTGGTTGTAGTACTTGGTAATGTTCTTGCACAGTTACGAATTCGCTGCAATTGTCTGATCAATGGTTACCGTCACAGTAGGCGCATTTCTTTTCTTTCGGGCGTTGTTTCTCGCTCTGCGTTCTTGGCTGCGTTCTGGATAGCATCGATCCCGTTGTCGGAACAAGTGGTTCTTCGTCGTATGTTTCGTAGCTTTTCGTGGTTGACAGGCAACCCTTCTCGATTGTTTTAATTTCTCGTCGAAGTGCGATTTGTAACTTGTCAAGTGACTTATCCGCCGAACTGTCAGATCTGAATATCGCGTAACGTATGGATTCTGGTAATTTCTTCAAGAGTATCAGTATAAGAAGGCAGCCGTACGTGTCGGTTTTTACATCGAGGGCCTCCAGACCACGAATGTTTGATTCGTAGGAGTCATAAAATGTTCGCAGACTCGATATTTCGTCTTTCGGTGGGGTAGCTCTGGTCAGAGAGTCCATGGAAAGAACTCACCGGTTTATCGTGTTGGTTGTTTTTCAATGCTTCCATTATCATGAAGTTGTAGTCGGAGATGGTGTCTTGAACTGACAAGGCATCTTCTATCTCGTTCTCTAGCTCTTCCTCGGAAATGGCCATGGCTATTTGGGAGTCCATTTGTGATATGTCGTTTACTCTTCTTGTTAGTCGATCTTGAAGTGTTTTAAGTTCGGCGGTGTTGAGCGGCGCCGATTTCAATAGTCTGTCGGCTTTTTTGAACTCTTGAGTGCAATTCCCTCTGTACGAACTTCGTACTGACTTCAGTCTTTGAAGCTCTTCTGACATTTTGGTCGGAAAGAGCCGGGTCTCGGCATCAATGTTGCGATTTTAACACAACATAAAAGATAAGTCCTGGTTCATTCAGTAGGTTTATTGGATTAAAGAGATCGCGCTCTATGACGTCACTAATTACCCTTATTACAACGATTATCATATTTAGAACAGTAACGGCCAAAATCATTGCAAAACAAGTAACAAGAGCCGTTGCTAGGTTCTACTTTTCGCGCAACTTGTCTCGCAATGATTTTGGCCGTTGCAGGGTATGTTACACTGTGAAATGTTTTGTGCAACTTGTCTCGCCACAATGTCGCCAAAACATTGCGAGAAAAGTTGCACGAAACATTTCACAGTGTAACGGCATCTTTATACTTGTACCAGAACCCATGCTCTGCACAATGTTGAGATTCTTTACTCGTCACCATAATGACAAATTGTATGTTAATTCAAAGCTCACAGTTGTCAGCTGCGAAGGAGGCCAAGTTGTCATCAGCCTGCCTTCAAGCTAAGGATAACCATGCCGAAAGTATCAACTTAAGCGAAAACTCGAATTGAGTTTCCACACAAGGAAGGCCTCCATCCAGCTGGAATATTTAGGGTCTTAAAAAAAGAAGGCTTAATCGTCAGCTTTCCAAGTGTTGCACGTTTAGTGAAAAGTCTAAAATTTACCGCGCTCAGGAAGACCGTCAAAGTTGTCCATGGAAGCAAAAGCTTTTATAAATGAACAAATGCGCAAAATTGGTAAGTAAGCTCTATACGTATAAGACATCATGTCAATAAAAACTTCTGGTGTAATACAAATGTTGACCCGGGAACCATTTTTGCCGCGGTGACGCTACAAGATAACACTCGCCGGCTCTTTTATATTTACAGGCTTAGCATTGTTGACAACAGTTTGTCTTCACAACCAAAGGATTGAAATTGCATATGTTTTGTCGAGTCTTCTCTGCCGAGAAAGATGAATGAAAACACATTACAAAGGGCGAATTTTGTAGAGAATTGAAACGGACACAACTACTGAACTATTTCCAAAATACTTGTACTGAACATCAAAGTGCTGTCAAAGTGACTGCAGTTGTTTACAAAACTGAATAGCCGATCGATATGTGATCGATCTTTACAAACCACACTACGAAATTTCGCGTACAACAAGCGAAATTTCGCTTTGGGTTTTTCGCGCTGGTCTCGAAAATGCGGCGAATTTTTTCTCTTTGTTTTAGCGAAATTACGCTAGAAACATCGCGAAACGACGCTCGAATTTTCGAGCGAAATTTCGTGGAAAGTTCGCAGGGAAAAAGAACGAAATTCGCGCATTTCGCTCTCATTACTTTTTCACAATACTGTACATCTTGCCTACACTGTTTTGGAAAAGTTTGAGATTTTTTTTTAAATCATTGAATTTGAAGGACCACTCAACCGAGCTTCTCACAGCACTCATGTTTGTGTTATACATGCAGCACCATATTTGGTGTCAGGATGCCATGTTTTAAGGGACCTTGAAGGTGTATTCTCAGAGGATATGCAGGGCCACCGTACACACAGAGGGATATACCTGTAGGGCTAAATGCATACTGGCCAAAGTCACGAAGCAACTGACAGTCCGTCAACATGCCTGCATCATGTTTTCTTCCCTCTAGAAGTAAAATTGACTGTATTTTAGCTATCAGGTATAAGTTCCATCTAATAGGCCACTTCGGAAAATACCATAATACTCTTTGTTTGACCCTCCAAATTTTGCATAAGCATTGTTTCCAGTTACTCTTGGGACTCTTGGGACAATGCTAATGCAAAATTTCGGGGGACAAACAAAGAGTATTATGGTATTTTGCAAAGTGGTCTGTAAAATGAGCACTACAAGTAACTGGGGCCAGTATAGAAATAAATCCAGTTATAATACAAGTTCTACATGCACATAGCTTTAGTGTTTGAAACCAGTTCCATAAAGTTGCATTCTGTTTTATGAAGGGAGGCTTAAAGTTCATGTGCATGTGGTTGCATTCATGCATGAATCTTGAAAGAGATGAGCTTTCTACAACTTACCAACTGGGCCATATAAGTTTCCAATTAAGCCACTGGGCAAAGCAACGCTCTGGAATTTCAGGGCATGTACCCTCTTTTGCCCATGGTAAAGAATTCTCTGGTGTTCTGATTACAGGTAATAAATCCAAAGCAATTTGGGTTCAAGACTTGATGGTTCCATTGGAACACCTTGTGGCCATGAATATTGTAAACATAATCGATCATCTGGTTAGTAACCATGCTGAGCACTCGCACAGGTTTTACAAATGGGATGGTCATATCTCCTTATCTGCATGGATATGACAAGCGCTTAAGTAGCATACAAAGGTCTTCAACTGCATTGCACACCGAGCGCTAATTACAGGTAAGAGTGTCAGGAATTTGTAAAACATTGTACACTCAGATTCGTCGAGTTCTTCTAAATCAAAAGGCGTGCATGAGTAAAGTAGAGGTCGTTAAGAACAAGAAATTCTTCGTCATTGATTGTTCCATCGTCATGGCTTAAAAGAAGTAGATTGCAAACGTCTCTAAATGCCATAATGACGAGAAATGGGTACACCAGGAAAAAATCCGTAGACGATCTGAGGTTAAAATGCTTAAACTTTGTTTTTCCCACTGAAGCCGAAACGCTATTCCCAGTTTACCGTGGTTGGCAAACATCGTCGTCAATTTCGTTGTTGATGCTTAAGTTCACTAGATTCATACAGTGGTGAATGAAAACAACTTGCCAGAAAGATAAGCCTTCCAGTCTGGCATAAGGACAGAAAGAGAAGTCTGACTTTCAATGTCGTCAATGCCGATTATCAGCCTGTCCTGTGGCTTAACACAAGTATCATACTTGGAATTGTCACGCTAGTCGATTGTGACATATTATTGCTCGCAAAATTGCCCCCAAACAACAACACAATCCTTGAAGAATACAAAGATGTGTTTGAGGGTCTTGGGGAACTTTGAGGCGAATACAAGATCACCACGAATGAGAGTGTGAAAGGTTCACCCCCGAGAAGAGTTCCCGTGGAAGTTCGTCCCAGAATCATTGAAAAATTAGATGAATTAGTGCAGCGAAACGTCATCACACCAGTGACAGAGCCAACAGAATGGGTGTCAAGTATGCTGGCAGTAATAAACCCAAACAGAATTCGAATTTGTTTAGACCCAAGAAAGTAGTTGACGCAAAAGACGGATTCTCGCAGGAGAAGCTAGACTTCGAGTCCAGGTACAAAACTACCTTCAACACTCCCTTTGGACGCTACCATTGGCTTTGCATGCCCTTTAGCATCAGTTCCGCTCCAGTAGAATGGCAAAGAACCTACACAAATTGGTCGAGTGGCTTCAAGGTGTGGAAGTCATTGCTGATGACTTTATCATCACTGGTTTCGGCAACACCACTGAAGAAGCTTACAAGAGCCTTGAATGTTGCCAAAGAGCATTCTTCACAATATGCAGGGGAATGGAATTTCAAACTGAACAAAGACAAAGTAAAGCATGCTCAGACTAACATATAGTTTATGGGACACCAACTCACTCCCGAGGGACTCAAACCAGACCCCTGTAAGATTGCAGCGATTGTCGCCCTACCTGAGCTAGAAGACGTCGCCGCCCTTAAGGGTTTTCTAGGAATGGTGAACTACCTTTCAAAGTTCATGCCGCATCTGAGCGAAATGACAGAGCTGTTGCAAAGTTTAGAGGATAAAGATGCGGAGTGGCAGTGGCTGGCGCAGCATAAAGTCACATTTAACACAGTGGATATATATGACCGAGAGATCGTACATGTTGAATCTGACCATGAATCACTACAAGCAGTGTTCAAGAGGCCAATATTATCAGTCAATTAAGTGACTACAAAGAATGCGCATGGCGTTGCAAAATTACTCACTGGAAATTCAGTACAAGGAAGGCCGTGTAATGTTCATTGCGGATGGCTTAAGCCGCGCCTACAGACTGACAACCGCGGACGCCAAACATGATAGTAGTGAAGTACGTGCCTTGTAAGAACTTCAGCACGTAGATGGACTTTCAGTATCACCCACACGACTGCAAGAGTTTAAACAAGTCACAGAGTGTGACCCAGAGATGCAGCTACTCATTAGTGCTATACACAAGGGATGGCCATTGCTATGACAGTTGAAGTGAACTAGTCGAAGATAGTGGACTGGTCTATTGCGGAGAATGTCTGGTTGTTCCTCATTTGCTGCGGGCTGAGATGCTCAAAGAAATCCTCAGGTCGCACGTTGGAATTGGTGGATGTTTAAGGAGAGTCCGGGAGCTACTCTACTGGCCAAGAATAAACGCGGAAGTAAGAGATTACGTTTCAAAGTGCAGCGTTTGCCAGAGATAGCAGCCCGAGAAATGCAGAGACAAACTCCAGCCACATAAAATGACCAGGCGCCACCCATGGTCCAAACTGGGAGCTGACATATTCGAGCATTATTTTTATTCATAGAAATGCATTGAAAAATTCTGAAAACATCAATCATTGGTGCAAATTTTTTAAGAAAATGTTTAACTCAGATTAATGAAAGCAGGTAATCAAAGCAAGGCGTCATTTCGTACATGTAAAACCATGACAACACAGAAAAACTTTGAGATCAAAATTTCCTTTGAAAAACGGAAGAAATGAGATATTTTATTTGTTAAAATGCATATTAATACAAAATAATAATGTTACGTTGCATGCAGAATATCATCAACCACAGTGTCACCAACAACAAAGAGACATCTGATCCTTGAAACATGACTTCTGAATCATGATCTAAGCTATCATCTTGTAGACCTTGTATGCACTGAGTGGGACACTCTTGGTTTGATGTAGAAGCAAACTTAGGCTGATAAAGCATCAATTCATCTCCATCTTTTTCACTGCGATCTTGTATCAACCAATCTCTTTTATAAATCAGTAGCTGACTGGTGAGGCTTCAAATCATCTGTGCCACTGTTATTCTTCTGATCATAAGGGTTTTTTTTCGGCTTAGACAGTACCGGTAAGTAAGTCGTGGCTTTGACAGCTTGTTGTTACTGATATAATCTCCAAGTGAAAATTTATGTTCACAAATAACTTCACAATTCAGTTTGCGAGGTAAAAATTCATTTCAGATGACTGTCAGGGGCATAGCCAGGAAGGGGGCCGGGGGTCCTGGGATAATACAGTAAGAAAGACAACCCGAACAAAGTCAATTTTATGGCAATATTCACCAGAGTTATACGGATGTTATTGCTATATTTCGATCATGATGATGATGATGATTTTGAAGAAAATCGAAATATAGCAATAACATCCGTATAGCTCTGGTGAATATCGCCATGAAATTGACTTTGTTCGAGTTGTCTTTCTTATTGTATTATTTGAAATTGTCGGTTGGTCCTGTATTTTGGTCTTGGGATGCCCGTGACCGCCTCCTATGTGACAGTCAACAACATAATACAAACCATATCTGTGAGAGTGGAACAGACTAATTTATGTCACCTGCAACACCATGTACTATCGATCTCAGACGTCTGTGGAGAAGGGCTTTTTTTCAACTCACTTCACGGAACCAACAATTTCAGTCTGCAGTTAAAAAATTCTGATCACAAGATAACATTTTTTGTGGCTCTGTGGTTTCGAAGATACTGATCTTGTGATGCTATTTTATGTTGCTCTCCCCAAAGACAAAAGCTTGAAATGATGTTAATGGAGAGTAAAACCAACCGAAGCTATTACGGGTAACCCAGGAAAAGCCTTGTCTGAGGAAATAAGTTTACTTTAGTTTAATTTCTTCGGCACAATTCATGGAGTGGCAGGGGAGAGGAACAGAACTTTTGTCCCAATTGACACCTAACCCCTATATCCATAGATCAGACCACAACACCGGGAACTCCATGGCCTACACTTCTCGAATAGTGTGTGGGTTCTTGAATGTCCCACAGAACTGATACTCAAGGGTTATGAGATGGGACCTCAGGCTTATAGTCCTTATCCGAGAAGACTTGAAACCATAACTATTCGCAGGTGTCGCTACAAAGCCAGCACTTTCTCCTCAGTATTTTAAGACCCTGAGTGTTGGTCTGGTCTGAGTTGAACTCACGACCTCCTGCATGACAGCCGGGTGCTCAACCAACTGAGCCACCAGTGCATGGTGGAACTTTTCTTCAGGTTATTTTCTTTTTTCGGCCGTGGGAAGAACAAAGGAATAGCACCATGTGATCGGTATTTTCGAAACCGCACAGCACAAACTGAAATGAACGGTCTGTGAATGGATAGTATGCAGCTATTTTGTAGGTGTTGCAGCTGTTTTGTTTGAACATCAGTGACACACTCTGCTATCGCCTCCTGTGCCACTTTTTTCTTCTTACCACATTTTGACATTATCTGTGATCTATTATTGAACAGATGCACAGCAACATGGAATCTATTTGATAAATAGCGGAGCACAGGCATGCGAGTGGAGCACCATGGGTACATTTTTTTGGGTAATCTATCTATGGGAAAAATTTTGATTATGACGTCACGTACGTCCGACCTTACAGACTGACGTCACATATGTTCGCTTGCACAGACTTTTGGGGTGGAGGTGGGGAGGCAGGCCAGCGTCTGGGGAAGGAACTGTTCAGCAATTTCCTTGGCGGGAAATTATGTGGCAGGGTGGCATTCACAACCCGCGTTTTTTCATAATCATATATTAGTGACAAGCAATGGGATAAAGAGCAGGAAAGAGCATGAGAGAAGAGGCAACGAAATTTGAGAAATTTAAAGGAAGAAATCCTAGAGAGAAGCTGAGGAAAGAGAAGAAGGGAAAATTTTAATGAAAATCAACGTAAACTTAGAGAAATAGAGCGAGAGACAAAACACTTGTTTACAACTGTTAGCTTTCAAGGTAATGTTTTCCTTCTTAGTATATGCCTCGATGACTCACATATTTTGTAAAACTAGCTTAAAAAACCCAAGAAGGCCTCAAAACGTTTGCAATTCCGTGTTGAAAGTTGTAAGCTGCTTTGTTTGACTGTGAAATTGCAGTCGAGTAAGCGAATTTACTACGCCTTAGGTTGATTTCTGAATAAGTATAGATTTTTGCTATTGTTCTGAACTGAAGAGAGAGGGAGAAAAGATTGTCAGTCAAACGAAAAATGTTGTGAAAGAGATTACTGTGCAAGTAATTTCAGTAGTCTTAGTTGTTGATTGAAATTGTTGGTTATTGTTTGCAAGGCTTGTTTGTTTACTGCATGCTGTCAGCTCAGGTGTTTGATCTGTGTGATCACTGTAAACTGTACACATTGATGGTTGATTTTGCACTTTATGCAGAAGCATAACTATTTCCATAAACCCTATACACTCTCTTTTCTTAAAAGAACATTTTTTTATAAGAACGTCAAGGCTGAGATTAACCAAAATTATAACAACGTATTAAAAACATTCCTCAGGCTGAGACTGAGTCGATTGAGTATGTTTATTTTGGTGTTTGTATTTAGAATGAGAGCATGAAATAAAGATAAGGAAATGTAAATTAACCCAAATACTTAAAGGAGACTGAAGGCTAGAAGAACAATTTTTTCTGTGTCGCATTATTGTCGAAATATAACGTCCTTTACCTAAAAAAACAGGAAAATCCTTTTTCATCTTGAAGGTCTTGAATTTGCCCGAAATCCTTAGCTGCTTTTTTGCCAATTTGAATGGCCCCCATTTTGTCTCTGGTTTCTTCCGAAAAGTGAATGTGTGCTGTCATGTTATGACGTCTGCACCCAAGCAAGCACCTGGTTTTCCCTAAAATCTTCTGTTATCGTATGTCTCAAGATAGTACTCTGCTTTCTTTGTCTTTAATACGCGTAAGTTTATGCAGAACTGGAACCATATTCTTTCGAACCAATGTGAGGAAGAGAAAGCAAGCGAAAAAGAAGACTCAAGGATGGGAAATATACGGAGCCTGGTAAATGCCAAGGTCATCATTTTTTTTCTTGTGTGACAACTTTTTTGCCGACTTTTCTGTCGCCTTAGACAGTTAAAAAGGCTCTTGAAAGCCAAAGGACTTGGAAGAAGAAGAAACCCTAGTGACTTAAGGGAGGTTCACCAAGTTGTTGAAAAAGAACTAAGGGGAAGTGGAAGTAACATAGAATACAGACAAACGACTCAAAGGTTAGTAAATGATTGCAGCCTTGTTGTCGACAGAGAAACTGTTCGAGAGTTATGAAAGATCCTTGATCCCGACGATGTAGAGCAAAGAGCAAGGCATAGGCTGAAGAGGAAGGAGGCAATACAGAACCAAGGGGCCAAACTACTTATGGCACAATGACAGCTATGATAAATTGAAGCCCTTCGCTTTCTGTATCCACGGAGCTATAGACGGCTTTAGTAGAATAATTTTGTGGCTAGATGTTGGACCCACTAACAATGATTCATCTGTAGTTTGCCAGCATTTATTGACTGTATTCGGCAACTCGGAGTAACAGCAAGAGTTATACAAGCTGATTGCGGAACTGAAAATGGCTGTGTGGCAGCAGCACAAAGATTTTTAAAACGAGATGCTAGAGATGACCGGGCGGGAGATAACAGTTTCATGTATGGACAATCAGGGTCAAACCAACGAATAGAAGCCTGGTGGGGCATGCTGGGTAAAGACTGTACTAAATGGTGGATAGGCTTTTTCAAAGACATAATGAGCTGTGGGCTCTATAGTGAAAAATGATGACTGCATTCAGATAGAGTGTGTTAAGTTCTGTTTTATGTACGTATTGCGAGATTGTGGAATCTCCATCGAATTCGCCCTTCAACAAATGTAGAGTCTCCATCTGGAAGGCCTGATGTTATTGTTTTTTCTTCCGGAACTGTCAAACACAAGAAACTACATGGAAGATGTCGACTTTGATGAATTAGAGCTTGCAGAGGAGAGTTGCTGCTATCTTCCTTCACAACGTGGTTGCTCGGATCAATTCATACAGCTTGCAGGCATAATAATGGGGGAAAACAATTTACAGTTCCCTGCACTGCTGAAGAGGCGGCCATTTTATTTGTCACTCTCCTTGAGGAAATAGAGAAAATCTAATAGCACCTGTAACAGACATCTTGTGACGTCAGTAACTGTTAGCAGAGTCTATATTTTCACAGTTGAAATTGAGTCTGCTGATTACATGACCAGGGCTAGCCCGCTTAACTGGGTTGCCTTGGTTTCCCGAGATCTTTTTCGTCGCTGTATTGTGTGAGCGGAGCTAGCTGGGACGGACTAGCTTTGAGCGAGCTACAGGTTAAATCTAGCATGGAAGATGTTGGTGTCAAGTGGTTTTTGGAGCAATTTCTTGCGTTATTTTGCTGGTCTCATGTTGGTTCATGGTGTTCTAATTCTTCTAGTTAAAAATAGAAATACAAATTTACCAGGGGGTAATTTTCCTTTCAAGAAAAGGAAAATCTGGACCGGTATGGTACGCTGGCCCGGTGTACACGATTACATGCCCAGCCAGCTGGGATCCTCTGGGATCCGATATCAAAATATCGGGTTCCCAGCATACTTGGCTTGCCCAACTGTCATCCAGGTGATCTGTGACGTCATTGCGGAGATCTGGGGAAAGAAATTTTAATGAAGCATCCCACAAACCAATGCGCGCACCAATTCAATCTGTTTTCGAATCATGGCGGCCAGTCGGTTGCTATGGCAGAAGGTTTACGATACAGAAATCGGTCCATGGAAGAGAGATATTTGTTCTAAATTAGACTGAAATTGAAAGGTCAAAATCTTACTTGCTAGGATGTCTTCTGTGAGTCAAATCTTCGTGTAATTCATTCGGATTTCCTCAGCGCTCGATTCTTTCCCGTAGAAGCGTGTTGAATTTACATTCAATCAGTGAGTACATTTTGACGACTTACTCAGTTTTATTCTGCTGTGGAAGTGTTGTTAACAGATCTAAACAAGCTAGCTGTCCGGCTCTGATGAAAGTGAGATCTTTCAGGACGGGATATCTTTCCTTGGGATTGCCATGGACGTGTGAACTTGGTGTGTAAGTTGCCTGTAGGCCTCCATCGACTGCTGGCTTTAAGGGTGGAATCTTCAGTAGCAGGTCTTTCAACTGGATGAATTTTGGCTCTCTTTGACGTATCAGTCCTACCGTAATCCGGTATGGTGGTTTGTCACTAGCCAGGATACATTGCTCTGTCCATTTGCCACTCGATTTCTGGTTGATGTCTGCTTCAATGGTAGAACTCTGCGTAGCCGAGTGCCTGCGAACCTTCCTCTCCATTTTTGATATTGACTTGACATCTAGAACTATGGAATCGTCAGTAATTTCCAAACCAAGAACATCAGAGAATCCTATCAAAAGTCTTGCACTTTCGTCCGCCTCAGGTTTAGTGGATTGAAACGAAAAGCAATTGCTTGACAAACTTAGTAAAATTTTACCCTTCAAAATTTCTTTGCTGACTTTGGGATCGGAACGCGACCACGAAACGAACGTTGCTTGAATAAACTGTAAATGGAAGTCAATACTGGGCAATGGTGAACTAACTTCTTTGAACTCGTTGGCATAATGTTTCATTAATATTGTAACTGTCGCGGTACTGAAGTTATCCTTTGCAAACTTTAAAAAATTATCTCTTAACATCATGACTTCTGCCTCGGAGGCCTCCTCCAGATTGATCCGTTCATTCCAAGGAATACTGCCCTGCCCTGCTACGTCTTCAGCCACTTCCTCTTGAAAATTGTAAGTACAAATTTCATTTTCGTGTAATCTGCCATCCGTTTCACTTCATATTGAATTGATATATTGTGTCTCATAAACTAGAAATGCTTGTTGTTTTTCTATCTCTGCTGATGGTAACATTAAAATCTTACATGTATTACAAATATCTGGTAATTTTGGAATGGAACATATCACAAAGTACCCTGTTTTCTCTTCACCTTCTCAATTTCCTCATCTTCGTCATTTTCGTCAGTCTCACCAGCATCTTCCAAATCTTGTTTCTCAGAAATTGCCTGTAGTTTTTTCAGCGTAGGTTTGTCTTCAATAAAAGGTAGATGCGTTAAAAAGTGAAATAAAATAAAAGAAAAAAACAGTAATATAAAACTCCTTTCTGCAAAGAAAACTGTACTCGGCATTTTGTGAGTCAGATAAACATCATTTAATCAGCAAAGTAAGGTTTGATGCTGTGTTTCCCAAAGCTTGTAGTTTACATTCAGTGAAATCAAGTATGTAATGTAAATCAGTTTTATTCGTTTCAGGT
>NC_090885.1:44366203-44386203 GCF_036669925.1 Montipora capricornis
AGCCATTTGGGAAAAAGAGCTTTAAGCATTGTGCTATGATTACATCTTTTCTGGCTTCTACGGGAATGTCTACTTCTCTTGACCTCCCACCTTTAAGCAACCTCACAGACCGGAACTTTTCCTGTTTTCCCATTGTAATGGAGCCGGTCTAACTGGATTTTCCTCGTTTTTTCTTTTGCAACCTTAATATCTGAATATGTAGTTGCAACTTGCTTAGAAGATTGTCGTCTCTTCTTCTTTTTACTGAGAAATGCCTCTAGGAGATTCCTTTTGTTACTATCTGAACTTTTTACTTCTCTCTCCCCTACTGAGATTTTCTGACAAAAGGCCCTAAGACTAACTCTGTCTCCCGTTTTCATTAATCCCAGTTTCTCAAGCACATCATCTGTTGCATTACTCACAGCTTCCACAGCCATCTATGAAACAAAACCCAGATGTTTAAATAGTTTGAAATATATATACCAGCAGATATTAAACTAAAAGAGGGTACATAATTAAATACAAATTGAATGTTAGATAAAGTCATGTTAAGTACATTTGTGGATAAAGTAAGGAAATTGATTTGAAATTGATTTGAAGTTTCTCTTCTCAAATGAGCTATTTCCAGTCTTAGGGGTGGGGTCAATCCACAACATCATTTTTATTTATTTATTTATTTTTTATTATTATTCGCCGGAGAAACGGGGAAAAAAAAAGTTATACAGCTACAAAATGAAACAAACCAGTGAACAGAAATAGAGAGTACAGTAAATTACAGGTATATGGAAGCTAAATATAACATGTCTGAAAAGTGCATTGATATCTTATATTACGGTAAGGCGGAACTGTTACAAGTATATTTACTTAAACGTATATCTATTTGTTTGATTGTCGCTCAATGTGGAGGGGAAAAGGGATACTGCGAGACTAACTTTTCTGTCTTACTTTACTTTAAAAGTTCTGTGAAAGGATCCCATTTCTTATTCTCCTTGGTGTAGGTGTACGATTCGATCCTATATTGAAAAGACAGTAGGGGAAGAAAACCTTTAATGTTTGGAGGGGTTTCCCTCATTTTAAAGCACCAAATGAAGAACTTGGCAATTAGGAAACAGAAATTGATTAAAACATTATGACATGAAGAGCTTTCTGGTTTCAATCCTAATAAGACAGTCATACTCTTTTGGTAAATATCTGGTATGATGGCTTTCTCTTTCAACCACAGTAATAAATCATCCCAAAAACAAGAGGACTTTTTACAATTCCAGATTAGAAGACAAAGTTCTTCAGGGAAAACTCCACAAAAAGTACACTTAGAATTATTTTGAAGGCCAATTTTTGTCAAAAACAAGTCGTCGGTAATATTCTATGTAAGAACCTATAATGAAAGTTAGACTATTTAGTGCTCTTGGTGCAGCGGAAAGCTAGTTTATAGGCGTTTCTCCAGTCAGGTTTATGGCAATTTTCAGATTTACAGTTTGCATCCCATTTTATTTGGCTTTTTTCAGGGGTATTAGCTTTCATAGATATTACCTTTTCATAAACCAGTTTGTTGGCCTTTTGTCTTTTAATAAAAGAACTATAGAAATCCTGGTGTTTTGTTTCACTTCCTTCTTTTGTCACATGGGTTCTAATAGACCGAACTGAAGATACGAGTCCAAAGAAGGTTAATGGTTGTATTTGTATGTTGTAGATATTCGATACCTCGGCTAAAGAGAAAAACTTGTTGTAGTCCCTCATTATGTGTTTAACCTTAGAAATGCCTTTTAAAAATAGCTTTTTGTAAAAAATAGGTTTGTTCCCTACTTTAATTAATGAGTTGTACCATAAAGGTTGTTCCAAAAACTGATTCTGCGATTTGACCGACCCTTCGAAATTAACTTCTGCCCAAATACTCAGAATTTCTCGGATTAGGGTGTTGTTTACATCAGTTATCTCCATAGTATCCTTTTTATTGAGGTTACCACTGAAAAAAAGCTTTCCACCATATTTCTCGAGTTCTTCCCCAAAGAAGAGTTTCCATTTTCCCATATTTTCCGCATCAAGATACTTTTTTACCCAAGCTAATTTAAGGGATTTATTGTACGAGAAGATACGATCATTTTGAGCCCCCCTTTATCATAACTGTTAATCAAAACACTACGTTTAATCTTATCTCCTTTGTTATTCCATAAAAAATCATAAAATATTTGATTTATCTCTTTGAGAAATCTTTCGTCAGTTTCCAGTGGCGCTAATATATAGGGTAAATGTGAAGCAGCTAAACTCTTAAGAACAACAATTTTTCCTATCAGTGTTAATCGTCTACGTTTCCAGCTATTTAAAACAATTCGAATTTTTTCCAATTTTTCATCATAATTGGTTCTCAAGGTGATGTTGGGATCTGTAGAGAGCCAGACACCCAAAAATTTAACTTTACTTTTGTTCCATTGGATATTTTTTTCTGGGAGGAGATTTTCTTCTTTACCTACACAGGAACCGATCCACAATGCTTCAGTTTTTTTATAATTAATTCTAAGGTCGGAAGAGAGACTAAAACTCTCAAGTAGGTGAAAGGTAGCTGTCAAGGATTCTTTCGTTCCATCAAGAATAAAGGTAGTATCATCAGCGTATTGGCCTAGTTTTATCTCTTGATTATTCACACAAATTCCCTTGATTATATTATTCTTTCTGACTGCCTTTGCTAATATTTCGGCCGATAAAATAAAAAGATAGGGAGAAAGAGGACAGCCTTGTCTGACCCCTCTTTGAAGTTTAAAGTTATTGCTTGCCCAACCATTGTTCAAAACGCAGCTCTCTATATCTGTGTAGAAAAGCTTGATCCAATGAATAAAAGATGGGCCAAAACCAAAATTTTCTAAAGTTCTGATAATAAAGGTCCAATCCAAGGAATCAAAGGCTTTTTCAAAATCAACAAACAGTAAGAGGCCTGGGATGTTTCTTGAGGAAGCATATGCTGGCAATTAAAAGTATGTTTTCCCCTATAAAGCGACCTTTAATAAAACCTGTTTGGTCATTGTCAATTAGCTTAGGGATCACATTCTTTAGCCTATTTGCGATGGCTTTCGTAGCTATCTTATAATCACAGTTTAAAAGAGTTAACGGCCTCCAATTTTTTATCAAATGTGGATCTGCATCTTTCTTAGGAATTAGCTTAATGATTCCACGTTTTTGAGTAATGGAGAGATTACCTGTCTCATATGCATGATTTAGTGCCTTTAACAAAGGTCCAGCTATTTCGTTTCAAAAAGTGCTATAGAACTCTGCTGGGAGGCCGTCCCTACCAGGGGATTTGTCTGAAGGCATGTCTTTAAGCGCTTCAAAACATTCTTGTTTAGTCAGCAGCCCTTCACAGTGACAAACTTCGCTTTGGTCTAACCTAGAAGTATTTACATTTTCAAAATAGTCATTTTCTGTCATTGGAAGGAGCGGAGACCGATACAAATCCCGATAAAAGACCTCAGCAGTAGAAAGGATGTCTTTATCGGAAGTGATGTAAGTGTTGTCCCTCGTCTTAAGCTGACTTATAGTACTAAGTTTAAAGTGACGTTTTTCAAGAAGTATTGTGTGTTCTTTTCTCCTTCATTGTACCATTTAGCTTTACATCTTAGGATAGCTCCTTTGGTGCACATTTTAACGATTTCCTCTAATTGTAGTTTTGAAGCTTCAAGATTTTCAAGTATGGACTCTTTACGTTGTTGTTCTAAGTTCAAGGATTCCAGCTCTCTTTCCAATCGGGATATTGTATTCTCAAGGATAGCTTGTTTATTGCAAGTTTTACGTTTTTTTTCAGCAGCAAACTTAAGAGATTTTTCGCGTACTTTTAATTTAATCATATCCCATAGTAGGGTCGGACTTACTGAGGCGTCATCCTTGTATTCCTCTTGAGTTTCACGAATAGTTTCCTTCATTAGATTTACGTAAATCTCTTCCTTTAAAAGAGATGTATTCAATTTCCAAAGGCCAGGACCTCTTTTGTTAGTATGGGAGGATATATTTAGAGATATCATGGAATGATCGGTCTGGAAGCCAGGTGTTATATCAGTACGATTGACGTTACCCAAGATGCTTTGAGATACCAAGAAGAAATCAAGTCTACAGTGTACTTCAGGGTGCTTTTGGCGCCATGTGAATCTACTAATATCCGGGTTTAGAATCCACCAGGCATCAACAAGATCCATATTTTCACAGAAATCGTTTACGACTTTTTTAGCGTTTAGATGAGTTCTTGCTAACCCCTCCACTTTTGTCTTTTTCTATATCCAAAACCAAGTTGAAATCACCTCCAATAATTATTTCTTCGCATTGAAAATCCAAAAGGTGTGTAAACAAAGTGTTAAAAAAATTGGGATTATCATCATTTGGGGGTATAAATTCACAAGAGTGATGTTTTTCCCGTTTGCCATCATATCGCATAAAATATACCGCCCTTCATTATCCATAAAAGTCTTCAAAACTTTTAGTTCAAAGTTATTGTTGAAAAGAATACATACTCCAGATTTTCTACTTGAAAAACTACAGAAAAGACTATGGTATCCTCACTCTGTCGACCATAAATCAGATGTTTCAGCAGAACAATGAACTTCTTGTAACATGTAAATCGACATTCTTTTTGCACGAAGCCAGTTGAAAATTTCTCTTCTTTTGGTGCTATTCCCTAAGCCCCGCACATTGAGCGAAATTATTTTAATTTCATTGTCACTGAAAAAAGAGAATAAAAGGTAATAACATTTGATGTTCCGCAAGTCTACTAGGTGTTAATAACAGTTGGAGAAAATTAGCATAGATACCAAAATAACTTCCAGAGAGCCGCTTCGCTTTACATGCAGAATTTAGTTGCCATGTTGAGAAAGCTAAGCAAAAAATAAGCCAGAAATTGGCGTTAGAGAAAACAGCGAATAGATTATCCTTACAACAAAAGGGACAAAATAAGCTGATCGAGATAAAAAAACTAAAGTACACACAAGAAAAAAAATAAAAACAAATGTAATTAAAAAGACCATAATCGACTTGGAAAAACGAGTGGCAAAACTGATCTCAGCAGGCGGAGGAAGAGAAATGACTAATGGAACGAAATTATAGGTCTATCCCATAGAAGCTCTAAGGGCCCCGCTAAGAAGAAAGTTAAACGGTAATAAGGAAGTTATGTAAAACTCACCTTAGTAACAGGAGAAGCGGAAAAAAAAACTAGTGAAAAGCAGGTTATTCATTAGTTATTTAAACTTATCTAAATCGGCCTCTTCGTAAATCTTGATGGCCTTAGTACCTTCAGATAAACGTAGAAAATTTTTTTCCGTCCGTGGTCCAGACTCGATGGTAGGATTTATCCTTCTTTAAACTGAGAGTCTTTGCTAGGAGTTCCTTCCTTCTCGATGTGAGGTTCTCGTTAATGTACAAGATTTGCGAGGCCTCACCAGGAAAGAGGCTGCTGAGGTCAACCTCATGTAGCTTGAAGTGAGCTTGATAAAATTCTTGTTTCTTATTGTACGATAAGAAACGTACAATGATTGGCTTTACAGTCGGAGGCTTTCTGTAAAGACGGTGCACAATGTCGATATCTTGGCTGCGTATATTGACATTTAATTTACCCGCAATAGAACTGATGATATCTTTTAAATTTTCATCCTGTTGTTCAGGGAAACCATGAATCTCAACATTATATTTTCGAGTGTACTGCTCCAAAGAGTCTTGATTCACTTCAAGGTCGTGAAAACTTTTGTCCAGTTTACTGATGGCGCTTTTGTGCTGTGCTAAGTCCTCCTCGTACTTCTTTACTGAAGCAGCGATTTGAGTGACTGCCGTCTTCAGAGCAGACATATTCGAATCGTTGAAATGTACTGCAGCCTTCAGTTCTTCCACATCTTTACGTAGGGCCAGATTTTCGGTAAGTATCTTGCTCAGATCTGACTTGATGTCCAGTAACATTTTCCACATATCATCGTGAGTTTTATTCCATTGCTCTACCGACATATCTTCATTGGGTCATTTCGCAGCAGGAGAAGAGTTCTCGCTTGACGCGCTACTCAATTCACTTCATTGCCGACGGCGATTTCCACGTGTCATTTTACGCTTTAAAAAGTTTCTTGGGGGCCCTTTTGAGGATTCTATTTAAGAAGATTCATTCCTTAAGAGAAAAAGTGGACCGCCATGTTTGACCACCAGTCCCAGTCCACAACATCATGCCTAGGTAGTTTCTGATGTTTTATCCCATAACCGCATCTGCTTTTCTAGCTGTCTATGATCTACCACTTAAAATATAATTTTGGCACAGACAATGAGGGCATGCAGTCCCCAAGAAATGCTTTTTGGGGAGGAGTGCATGATGAGAAAAGGAGGCTAAATCTTGGGTATGTTTCAGTGTTGTCTATACAATTTGAAGTAGGTGGCAAAATTGGAAAAGTAGGCGGAAAATGGTGATATTGAGTGCCAGTTCAATTGAGAAGCCAATGAAATTCAGCTATTCCCACAGCTAACATTTCATGACTTACAAAAGGCAATATTGGTATAGGTTCAAAGCATCCACACCAAAATATACTTCAGGGGGCCAAATGGTGTCGTCCAACATCCAAAAAAGAAGATTTAAGAAGGGATTATGTTACCTCCTCTTAACTTAAGATGAAATTATTCAATTTGTCATTATCCTGTCCCGTGACACAACCCTGGTCAGGATACAAAGCAGAATAATGCCAAAGATTGCAAGTTAAAATGTTCTGTAACTATTTTGATATTAGTTTACATCCCCTTTGGGGCAGTGGGGGATTCTAAGTTTTGCAATGTACCATTTTGCAAAGTACCATTTCATTTTTTTTTCATTTTGTGGTTCCAGAAAATACCGATACCTACCCCAAGGAGGGCCACTAGAATTTCCAGATGGGGGGTTGGGGCTTGAAGGTCGAAATTGTTAATTGTATGTTTTTCCCCCATTCCACTGTAATTTCCAGAGGAAGAGGGAGGTGGGGGAGGGGGGGGGGGTGGTAGTGGGAAGGTTCAAGCCAAAAAAAGTACAAATATTTTCTGGAGATACGCATTTTGCAAATTAGCAATAAGCCATAAAACAATTATTTTGAGATAGCTATGTTTCTACATCCACTACATTTTAATTTTTTTGTCAAAATGAGTTATAACAGAAATAAATATTCTTCTACCAGATTTTGAAATTACAACATTCCCACTATTTTGAATTAATCCCCCGGCTTTCGTATAAAAATTGCTTTTGAAAGGGGGGCTCCCCAAGAGCTTTTATGGTATATATAAGCTTAGTTAGATTTATATTCATATTTTATGTTATTCAAAATTGAGATAAAGTGCACAGCTAGACTCTACATTTCATTTTCTAAACGCTATCCATGTTACCAATCGAATCTTTCTAAGGGATAATAATGCAAAGAAGACTTCACTACAGCTAAGTAAGCTTACCTTTTCACTTGCCACCACATCTTCCTCCAGTCCTGGTTTGTTCAGGAAGTCACAAACCTACATAACGATATCATATCAGCTGACAAATAAGCTCAAAAGAAGTCTTTGAGGCTAAAAGCAAAGCAATAATGAAAAGAAAAAAAAGGCGATCGCAATCTATTGTACCTTGTCAACAGAACCTTCGGTTGCTTTTGCTTTCTCTTCAGATAATCATGAACCCGTGGGCAAAACTTGTCAAAAAATTCGACACAAAAGCCGACTAAAATCTCGACACAAATGTCGACTAAAAACTCGACACAAAACTCTACAAAAAAATGTTGTCAAGAAAGTTGACAAAAAAAGTCGGCCAAAACAAAATCGACAGAAAAGTGGACAAGAAACTCGACAAAAAACTCAACTGAACGCTATAAAAAAAGAATGATGACCATAGCACTTACCGGGCTCTGTAGAAATACAACTTGGTGCAGTTTTGATTTTTGTGTGAACTGGGAGGCTGGGACAGCAAGAAAAGGAATGCATCTGCTGCCGTGAGATTGAGGAATCTATGAACAATGAGATTCTGTTGTCTGCTATTGTTTTGTTTGTCATGGCAATAACACCGTATGGCAATCCCAGTCAGAAAATGGGTATATTTCTCCGTTGTTTTATTTTTTAAATTTTTTCCATGTCATGAAAAGTCGTGCCTGTCACTCTCCTGCTAAGTGGTGTCTTTGTGCATAGAGTCTTCTGTACGTGTTGTGTTAGGTTTGAGGGGGCTGGGGTAACGCATAGGTTTATCTCGTGCACACGGGAGAATATTTCATTAACTTGCAATGGCGTCGAAAGTCATTGCAACTTGAATGGCGTTTTAGTGCATCTTTCAACAAAATATACCCTCATGAACAAGACAGGCGATGATGATCTGGAATCTTAAAAGCGACGAGTAATGGAACTTCGAAAACAATCTTTCTCGCCCGTCAAGCCAAAATCAAAGTGAGCTGTTTTTCCAATATTTTATCACGAGTGTAGTGTTATGTACGATACTGAAACCAAATGGAAAATTATCCCGTAACTTATGGGTTCAACAAAGTCAGGTAAAAAAAATAATTGGAAATGTGACAGTCAAGAATTATTTGATAGAAAGCTTGTCGACTATTTTGTACATCGTTATTCAAGGAAAAGGTTCTTAAGCAAAGGGTTTGAACCTGAAATTTATTTTGTTGCGTACATGGTAGTTTGACTCGATTGAGTTTCTTGTTAAACCTGTAATGGCGTCGAAAGTCATTGTAACGTGCGTGGCGTTTTAGTGCATCTTTAAACAACATATACCCTTATGGAGTTCGAGAATGGAACGTCAATTGGATAAACAAGACAAATATATCTGGAATGTTAAAAGTGGCGAGTAATTGACTTCGACAATAATCTATCGCCCGTCGAGCCGAAATCAAAGTAAGTTGTATTTCTAATATTTTACCAAGTGTGCTGTTATCAGTGTAGAACACTGAAACCAAATGGAAAATCCCCTGGTAACATATGGGTTTAACAAAGACAGAGAAGGAATTGAACAACTAGGATCTGCACAGTCTTGGGTAACAATTGGAAATTTCACTAATTCTTGTTAGTCAAAAATTATTTGAAGGAAAGCTTGTTGCCCATTTGTTGCTTGATAATTCAAGTAAAGAGTTTTTCAGTAAAGTGTTTGATGCTGAACACTGGTGGGAAATTTATTTAGTTGCGTTTTTGACACGGAGTGTAATTTGACACGATTGAGTTTCTTGTCTTCACACACGTAATGAAATAGGAAGGGGTTTTTGTCTCTAATAGCAAATATGTTGGTTGTTTCAAAATATATTTCGCTTGAAAAGGTGGCCTTTATGAATATGGCAATAGTAAAGCATTTTCGTGTCAAAATAAGGTAAGCATCTTTCTGTTGTGTTAACCTAATTAATTATAAATATACATAACCATGTTATTCTTGTCTGCCATAAACTTGATCTCCACTCTCAAAATTACCTCCAGAACCTACTTTTTGCGTAGAATAAGCTTTTAGAATGATGTTCTTGTCTTCAGTGGCGATACTAGACGATTCGGGGACATTTGTGAAAAAATATTTATAACTGGTCACACGCTCAACTTGATCGCCCGAACTTGCCCTATTATGCATAACATCCACTTGGCCTTTTGGCATCCCATTGAAAAAAACATTGAGATAGTAACAAACTTCATATTTATTAACCATTTCTTCTGCTTTTGTGCTTGTCAGCATCGTGATTTGCGATGATTCGCAAGTCTGTTTTTGTATCTCATGGATGTTCAGATTTTCAATTACATGGCCGCTGAACCTCGCAATTGTGCAAATAGTTCACCCTGAAGTCAAAATAGATACGTCCTCAGGAACCCGACAAAGAGGGCTTCCTGACCCAACAGATGAAATGTAAATATTCAGTTAAATATTACAACACAATTAAAAAAACAAAGACGTTATTTTACTCTGAGAACATGCTTTCCTGTAGTTCATTCAGTTGACACAAGATGATCACGTGCACCTTTATGATTGCGTAGCACGTGACAAAACATCATAAAAGTCAGAGACTGCAGAAATCTTCGTCTTTTTAAGATCGATTGTCATTAATCTTTCGATGAAAATTCGATTCAGAGCTATATTTAAAAACTTTTTTTTTTCTTTATCTGAGAAGAAATGAGTGAATTTTACTCAACAGCGTGTTTTGTTATCTTTAAACTGAATTTATTACCAAAGCTTAAAAAACTAAAAGACGTCAAAATGGGACAGGATATTACAAAATAATTAAAGGTGTGAACGTGTGAGCCAAAGGGCCTCTTCTGGTGCGACATGTGGGTGACCCTCAAATGGTCTTTATAACCCCCCACTTGGAAAAATTAACTGGAACCCTGCAGTTCAATTGGGTAACACGTACCACAGGCACAGACATATAGTGATGCCCATAGCTCTTAACTAACAGATCTACATATAAGCTTGATATCTATTAAGCTTAGATGTGCCGGCAGATCTAGCTTTTCGATCGCAAAGAGAAGTGCTACAAGCTGCCATTGTGGGTCTGAGTGAAGCACGTGGATTGTGAGTGCTGCAAGAAATGAACAACATGTATGTAAACACATGACTCTGTTCGCAGTTTTGCGAATTTTTTATCGTTGCCAAGTTTATAAAAGCCAGCTTTAAGCTTTTAAGTTCACTTCTCTGGCGCCGGGTTTACCACTGAAATCTCCTGAATAAGGAAAACGTAGCTTACTCACTGGGTATAAATGGTATTTTTGGACTCACAAAGATAACATTTCCTAAAATAATGAGATGGTTGAGGGCTAAACAGTAGGTTTGACAACGAATAATTCCGAACATAACCTCAAATTCAGACAGAAGCAGTTTCGTATTCCTGGTTTTTGAGTACCACTCCTGGAATCCATTCCACAATAAAGTTGCCTGCGTACAGAGTATAAACAAATACCACATTATCTGGCACTCAGAAGGACAGAGGGGCGAGGCACCTTTTTTCGTTTTTTGTAACAAGCTATTCGTTGGTAAAATTCAGTGAATAATTTTATATTGAAACATCGTTAATTTAATTACTTTTGTGGCTTTGATAGGTAAGAGGTAGTTTTTAGTTAAGTCATTCTTTTCAATGCCGCACCCTAGAATTTCTTTTTCAGAAGTGAGCTGAGGTAGATTTTCAAGGTTTAGCAACATAACGTATGATGTCTTGCATGTCAGTGAACCAATTGAGGTGGAAGGCGTAACTGTGGTTTTAGAACCTTCTTGCAATAGTTTGTTCCAGTTTTGAGGAATTGAAGAAAGAATGCTATAATATTGTAAAAAGTTGCAATTTAGATTGCATTTATTGCAAAAAGAGTTAAACGGAAGGAAGCAGCCTAGTTACATTTAAACAGTTCCATGCCACCAACTCTGGCTAGGAGTGACTTTGGTATGAACTACCATGGAGCATCCGAGTTGATACATAACCTTTTGACCCAGTTTAACTTAAGTGCTCTGTCGAAGAGAGAAAAGTATTTCAGCTGCTTTTTGCTTGATTAGAGTAGTCTTTTTATTTTGACAGGTTTGTGATTCAAAATAAAGTCAAAAGTGACCTTGTTTACTTCTTTGCTTTGGGGTGCAGGGATGGCACAGTGGTGAGAGCACTCGCCTCCCACCAATGTCGCCCGGGTTCGATTCCTGGACTCGGCGTCATATGTGGGTTGAGTTTGTTGGTTCTCTACTCTGCACCGAGAGGTTTTCTCCGGGTACTTCAGTTTCCCCTCTCCTCAAAAACCAACATTTGACTTGATTTACTTTCATTGTTCATTTTAGTTTACAGTGTCCCCAATTAGCGCTCCAGCGCTAGAACGACTAGACACTTAAATAAAGTTCCTTTCCTTTCCTTTCCTTTTTGTTGAAGTCCTTAGGGGTTTCCATGATCATTTCAGGTTTTGTTTGATTTATTTTTAGAAAAGAGCACCTTTGAAAAAGCGATAATAAATCAAATAAGTTTGACACTGATTGGATATCAGAAAGAAGTACAGTTCTGTCATCTGCATATTGGGAGAGGTTGACCTCCTTAGTGTTCATCTATTGTAATATACTTTTATTTGTTTTGAGCACCTAATACTTTGCGGCAGTAACTCAATAGCAATAACGACTAGTGGGCCGGAAAGTGGGCAACCTTGACGCACTCCGTGTCCCAAAGGAAATTGTTTTAAGGCGTATCCATTATTCAAAACACAACTAGAGATATATTTATGGAATACTCTTGCCCATTGACAAAGATCGAGACCAAAGTTAAAGGTTTCGAGGCATTTATGAATAAAATTCCGCTCAATGGAGTCAAAAGGTTTTTCAAAATCTAAAAACACAGCTAATCCTAGGCTATTCTTCTGTTTAGTGAAATGCCTAGTGTCTGCTATAAGCCTAATGCTTTCCCCAATGTATCTTCCCTTAACATACCCAGATTGGCAGGGATGAATTAAGTTCGGCAAGGTCTTCTCAAAGCGCAGAGCAATATTCTTTGTTGCTATTTTATAGTCTACATTCAGTAATGATACACAACAAGTTGCAAAATTGTTGAGACACTTTCATGAAAAAACACCTTTTCTGGCTTCCAGTAACCACCATATCTAGAAGTTAAACCCACTTCCCCTCCCCTCTCCCCATTTCAATGTTGACTGTTTAAGTTTCCAACATTTTTTTTGTCTTGCTAGCAACACTGATAGGGGGTGGGGGGGGGGGTGGGGGCGGAGGGGGGCTGCAGTGTGAGAGATAATAGGTAAATTAATAGTGCTCCAGGAAGGTGAAGTGTCTCCACTATTTTTGCAACTTGTTGTTGTTGTTTGGCAAGGTCTTCTCAAAGCGCAGAGCAATATTCTTTGTTGCTGTTTTATAGTCTATATTCAGTAATGATACAGGTCTCCAATTCTTTAAATATTCGATGTTCTTTTTCCTTTCCGTAATTAACGAAATAATTCCCTGGCGTAATGTAAGCTGCCTACCACAAACGAACCAAGCAAGTTCCATCAGTAGCAGTAAAATTCGGGGGTGAGCTTGTCCGTTCCAGGAGTTATATTGTTTACCATAGTCTTTAATACAGGCTCATGCTCATCAATGGCCATAACACCTTTCCCCATTTTTGCGATCTCTTCTGATAATGCATATTCTGTTTCAAAGAAATCATTGACAATTAGGCAGTTGGGATCTACATTGTTGAGGAATAGATCTCTTCAAAATAATGCTCCTCCTCCTCGAGGATGTCCTTGGGGTTTGTGATTTTGTCACCATTGTTAATTACTAAGGACTTTTTTTTGACGTCTGCAATTTTGGAAAGCTTGGATTTCATTCTCTGAAGCTCGGTTTTTAGGGATTGGCTGTAGGATGTCCGGAGTTTGGTCTCATTTCCGACAAAAGTGTTGATTCTTGATCACGTTTTATTTTAGCTTTCTTCTTTGAAAATGCTATCGTAAAAGCTCGAATTTCCAAATTAATCCTTTGTTGTTTTTGCAAACTCCGGAATTTGAAAAGCTAACTGTTCTATGTAGGTTCCCAAGGTAGCTCACTTTCATTAAAAACCATTTAGAGAGTGATGGCGGAGTGATCTGAATAAATGCTCGGGAGTATTTTACATTTCTTTACGGGATCTTTTATCCGCTTTGAAATAAGGAAGTAGTCAAGTCTACACTGTATTTTCATTGATGGGTTAGCCCATGTGAAGCCAGGTTGATCTGGATTCTTGAAACGCCAGGAGTAAATTGTGTACTTGAACTAATGATTGAAGCTCATTGAGAGAGGGTTTTTTGCTGTCAATCGGTTTACCTCCTTTTTTGTCTGAAGTGCTAATTGTGCAGTTCCAATCACCTGCTAGCTCGAGATTATCATTGGCATATGGGCTTAGAAATTCTTTTGAAAGATCTCTGAGGAATACAACTTGTTGAGTTAAATCATTTGGTGCATAAACGTTTATCAAAACTATTTTGGTACCATCAATAACAATCTCGGCTAAAATACATCTGCCATAATTATCTGCGGTATTTTTTTCAAAGCTGACATAGAGTCATGGTTTGAATAAAATCGTAACTCCTCTACTATAAGAAGAGCCGTGACTGGAAATGATTTTGCCTCCCCATTCCGTTTCCCATCTTTTGATACATTCCGGGGAGGAATAAGTTTCGTGCAAGAAAATCATGTCAGATTGTTGTTGATGCAACCAGCGAAAAACTTGTCTTCGCTTTCTACAACTGTTTAGCCCTCTTACGTTAAGTGATAACAGCTTAACATTTAATTTCTGATGGAAAGAAAGAAGGGATGTAGTAATGGCTGATATTCATTACAAGGCTTGATTCCTTTTACCCTGTAAACCACAGAACAAGATTGAAAAACATGACAGAAGAGCTATGCAAAATGGAAATACATATAACAAAAACGACACAATACTAACTATTAAGGATTCACTTAAAGCTTGTGCGGCTTTTCTGGAATGGATACAGAGCGTGGAAAGTCGAGTCAAGTCAGTCAAGATTATAGCTTATTCTAGTTTAATTTCCATTAAATGCCCGTAGAAAGGGAATTGTAATGTCTCATCACCATTGTAAACGGCAGCTTCGATGATGAGCTTTTCGACGTTGATGTATGCAGCTTTCTTCTCACGCTTGGCGGCCTTTGGCGCTTCTTGTTTGAGGTTTAAAACTGCCGCATCTACCGCTGTGGCCAAGATACCTTCAAAACAGGAGGGTTCAAAATGATCCGAACAGATGTTACTTGCTGGATATTTGGCAAGTTTTTCCTTCTAAATGCGGATGATCCATTCTTTGAGAAGGACTTCATTTTCAACAGGGAAACGATGAACTTATAACTCTTTTGGTGTCTGAGAGTTCTATTAGAACAGGCCACAATAATGCACTGAACCAGCTTTCAAGTTTCCTGCGTTCACGCAAGTGTGTGCAATGACGTCACGCTTAGCGCCCAAGCCTGCTATAGTACTGTCGAAATGGCGGACTTGCATCAAGTGATCAATACGGATTTTCTGGCCTCACAAAGCCGTCAAAATGTAAGGAACCCCTCAAATACTCGAATATTTCCGTTAACTACAAATTTGGTGAAGGAAAAAAGTATTCAATTTTTATCTTCGGTTCTCTTTTAAAGTGCACGACTCGAAATTTCACCACCAGTTTTTATTTCATATCCTTAAATTCAGGCTTTGCTTGATAGGGTTTCATTATTAGAATCTTCCTACAAATGTCCAAGCAGTTAGGGTTAGGGTTTAGGGTTGCAGCACAAATTTTGGCATTTTGGCCAAAAAATTGTGACATTTCCTACGTGGCCAAAGGGATCTTCATGACTTCGTTAGCTGTGTTAGATTGCAGTGGGAAATATGAACAACAAGATAAATCAGAGACTCTGCGGAAAATATTGTGCTGGTAGCGGCCCTGGGCTAGTGAGCTGCAAAATTCCCAGTTTGATCTCAGGTATATCAATGCATCTTCTTCCTTCAGGAGTTCGTATAAAGTACGAACTGATGCGGTATTTTGTAGAAAATGACGATGTATCGCCAATTGTCAAATATTGTTATGGTTTAAAATTAGTTTGCATATATATGTATTACCCGGCCCAGTGTTACTCGAGTAAAAACTTCATTAAGTCCCAGAAAAATTAAAAGAATACTTTTTATGTTAGTAAAGTTTTTGATTTATAACTCTTCCACAATTTTTGTCGGTAAGAGACATGGAAATGCAGGAAACACAAGTTATAGTTATCAAAAACACAAATTTCGAACAAGGATAGAAACTTATGACACGTGATGTAAAACTTGTTTGCATAAGTTCTGTGCGTGAGCAACTTTTTACCAAAATGGTGACACACAGTTTGAAAACCTTACAGTATTAGACGGTTTCTACCGACTGTTTTTTCATAACAACTCCACTGTAGGCTAATTTTATATCGCCTAACATTTTTTCGAGTATAATTTCGCTGGAGAAAAGCAACAAGATAAGAAAACAACGACATTGTGTTAGTATGCACGATTCACCACTATATTAATTAGATTTAGCAAGATATTTTTTCTCAGTGTATTGACAACGTCACCATGCACATTTGCCTCTAAAATGGCTATTTTTTCTACTACAGTGTCAAAGACAATCGATTCACCTTCTGTGTTTACTGCCCTTTCTGACTGTTTTATCATCGTGGTTCAATTGTGCATATTTCTCACCAAAAAAGCTTTGTTAAAAATGGTGACTCTTTGGTGACTCGTGGAATTGCAGATGCACACGAATTGATTTTGTGAGAAGATCAAGGCTGAATAAAACGGGAGCATATGGAAATACACTGTTGCTCTTTTTCGGTAATTTGCGCTGCATGAAATGAATGAAAAGACTTTCGACCAGTGAACGCGCATTTTTGCAGTATCCCATTGGTCTAACAAAGGTGAACTCTTCCTTGCTGGTGCAAAATATTGGAGAATCGGGTGAAAAGTCAACATCCCGTACAGAAAGTGTTTTGAGTGTAAGTAAAGGAACTTTGTGGCCTTCCAGAAGAAGTGAAAAATCGTGTTGTGCGTTAAGTTAGGGAGACCAAAGAATGTCATTTGAGAAAATCACTTCATCGCTGTCAGTACTGACAGTACCAACCAAACCGATTGTGGTCGTACCAGGATTACAAAACGGTTCGAAAACAGAATTTAGAGGATCTATAAAGTGTTTTGCCACAGCCAGCATTTCCTGTTAACAACTCAGATATTACGATATTTTCCTTCACCCAATAAAACTCGAACAGCCTCTGCAAATTCATCCTGGTTAAGGTCATTCCTAAGCAGAACATTCCAAGGAGAACATGCTCAGCCATAGTCAACCTTCTATGTTGTTTTTTTTTTTTACGAGAAACAACCAACCAAATTCAAACAAACCTGAATATGATGTATATTTCCAGTTATTGCCGAATTTATGACAAATGTTGCGCTACATTTCACTCTAGTCCGCTAGAAATCAAGGGCTTTCTGCTCCTAAAATGCAGCATGTTTCACGCCAATTCTTTTCATAACTGAAATTCCTCAAAAATACAGTCCCGGACAAAATTGTTGAAACACTTTACAATACTTTGCCCTCCCGCAATGTTGTCATGGCAAATAGGCTCAGAAACCTCACGTTAAAACAACATTGTGAGGGGAGAGTGAGCGGCGAAAACTTCAGATCTGTATAGTCGTGTTTTGTTCCAACGAATCTTGTCCGAGACTGTAGCTGATATGTCTGGGGTTGAAGATTTAAGAAACGAACTTTCTTAACCATAGACGTAAAGATAGCAGAGTAACAATAACTCTCAAAAAAGAAACGACAGTTTTCAATTTACAATACATGTTTCGACATACTCATGTCATCTTCAGTTGCAAATTAGCTTTTTAACGGTTGTACACTTAAATTTATATTAAGGCACGTTACAAAATTACATACATACATACATACATACTTTATTTAAGGTATCATAAACAAATAAATACAAGTAATACCCTAAAAAGAAGTTTAAGAGGTTAACCCTATGTAAATAAACTTCCAAAATAAAAATCAAAAATATATGTTTATAAGTGGAACCTAAGAAATACACATGTATGATTTAAGAGCTATTTTAAAACGTCTCAAATTTCCTACCTCAACAACATTGGCAGGCAGGTCATTCCATTCGCGAATAATTTTAACGAAGAATGAATATTTATAACAATTACAGTTCGCCGATTTAACTTGTAGTTTGTAGTTATGATTGTACCTGGTACGTTTTGAAGCGAACTCAAAAAAGTCACGAAAACAAAGACTATTCAATCCAAATACAAGTTTATAGCATTCAATCAAAGAAAAATATAGTCTTCTGTCAGTCAACTGCGACCAACGCAACAGTTTACAGCGATCTTCATATGACATCTCTCCCCTTCGCTGGCCTAAGGCCAATCGAGAAGCTCTTCTCTGAACTTTTTCTAAGAGAACAATATTCTTAACCAAGTAAGGGCACCATGCAGGGGAAGCGTACTCGAGGATTGGTCTCACAAGAGCCTTATACATTGTGGAAAAGATTTCTTTGTTTACAGAACCGATTGTTCGCTTGATTAGACCGAGAACTTTATTGGCCTTATTGACCACCTCGACAACGTGTAAAGTCCACGAGAGATCATGGGAGATTGTGATGCCGAGGTCTTTTACAGTACTCACTGAGCTGAGACGTTCTCCACGCGGTACGAGGGAGTAATTTGGAACAGATTTATCACGATTATGTGTCACTCGCATAATTTCACATTTGTTCGCGTTGAAGTTTAACTGCCAGGTCTCAGACCAACTCTTAAGGTGGAATAAGTCGGACTGAAGAATGACTGTGTCTCTAGCTATGTCAGAGATCTCTCTATAAACCTTGGTATCATCCGCATACAGTTTAACCGTTGATAAAATTCCGACAGCTAACTCGCGTACAAGCTCGGGAGATGTCGTGAGCACAAGGTCCAAAATATTGCATTCTCTAGTTGTCTCATTTACAAGTTGTGTAAGAAAGTTATCTTGGATGATGTCGATCAGAAGGGAATTGTTAGCTGAATCACATGTAGCTCTAACATCAAACCAATCTATTCCAGGTAGATTAAAATCTCCAATAATAACCAAATCCTGATGTGTGGAATTTTGAAGAACATCTTGCATATCCAACAAAGGTTTGGTGTCTGCATTTGGCGGTCTGTAAAAGGCACCTACAGTTATCTTGCGATCATTTGGAAAAAACAAATCTACGAAAATCAGTTCAGAGTCCGACAACATGTCATCCCTTAATGAAGATTTGAAGGTATCACGAACTGCAATCAAAACTCCTCCTCCATAGCGGCCGTTGAACATTCGATCACGCCTGAAGACCAGATAATTAGCCGGAAAGATTTCACCATCAGCTATTGACGAGTCCAGGTGTGTCTCGACTAAAACAACAACATCATAAGCCTTATTAGCAACTTCCAAGTGAAACACATCCAATTTACTAACAATGCTTCTCGCGTTAGCATAAAAGAAGGATATATCCTTCTGCGTGTTGTGACGACTAAATAAACGTTCGTTGCTTGTTGTATTAACCGAACCGGTTTCTGGGCCAGGTTTTGGATGAACGTCTCTGCTGAGTTGAATTTTCAGCAACTCATGGTTGAAAGATGCTGAGCCGTTTACCACGTACAATATTCTTCTTTTCGAAAATTTCCCCCGGACAATACGTGACAGGATAGCAGCACCATTAGCGGAGCATCCAATATGGCGGACATGGAACGGACAAGAAAGCCCTGAAAGATCGACATTTCTTGGCGAAAGAAAAACTCCCTGAGCGCAACCTCGACCATGATGTGAAGAGACGTGACTAACGTTGTAGAAAAGATGTCGTTGAAAGACTAGATGAACCACGCAAAACAGGAATACAAAATAAAATACGCTGCATGGAAACGTGCGACCAGCCGCCATGACATGCCGAGTGTGTCAGAACTTGCGTACAATTTGAATATGTAGTATGAAATGCGCAGGAAACAAAAATAGCGCACATAGCAATAAAATAAAAGACAAAAGAACAGCGTAATTAAAAAGAAAGAGACAAATCTAAATGCCTCAACTGCTGATTAAGAATGGGATTTTCCCACTTAATGTGCAATGCCTCTTTGATCTTAATTTGGAATTTTGAGGCGGCAGAATCTAGGATCGTGAAACATTCTGTATTACAAGAGTCATGACAGGCCCTAGATGACTGCAGGTATCTGTAAACATGTCCGACAAGAGATGAGCACGTGTACAAAGGTGGGGAGTGGTCTCGCCAATGTAGCTGGCATTACAGCCAGCACAAGAGAATTTATTTTTGGTTTTCACGTGACGTCACAGTGCTTTCCAAATATGGACGTTCGCCATATTTGTGCCCCTCGAAGTGTGATGGAATTATATGGAAATGTAAGCCTTCTCTGGGTAGTTCTCGCGTTTTTTGAGCTGTTTTGCGGATTTAGTATGGATTTATCCCCGAAAATTGAGGAAGGAGAAATAAAGAAGTTTAGCAGCAAGATTCCTGTGCTTTCAGAGTATGCTACGGCCTTGGAAAGCCATGTAAAGCTGCGACACCTAAAGAAAATTTCGGT
>NC_090885.1:44401203-44411203 GCF_036669925.1 Montipora capricornis
TCTCCAAATATCTATGAGATCTAAATAATCTATAATGTATTGAACTTTTTTTAAGCAATTTTTATGAGTTACACGGTTTCCACCACTTTTGTCTTTTCGTACATCAAGGACGAGGGTTAAAATCGCCGCCCAGAATTAATTCTCCGCAGTCAAAGGTGAGAAGATAGTTGTAGAAGTTTTCCAAAAAAAAAAGGGGTCGTCGTTGTTTGGTGCGTAAATGTTGGCTAAGGTAGAAGTCTTATTCTCAGTATGGATGTCTATAATAAGAAACCTCCCAACTGGATCTGAGTATGATTTCAGAATTTGGAAAGTAAAATTATTGTTAAAAAGTATGCCTACACCCACACTGGCATTAGAAAAACTGCTAAAGATGGTGGAATACCCCCATTCTGAAGACCGCAATGTTTCTTTGGCTTTAGTGCAATGAACTTCTTGCAGAAAGTAGATTGCATATGCTTTCATTTTCAACCACTGAAAGATTTCACGCCTTTTCGTGGTGTTGGAATATTTGAATATGACGGTGCTAATTGAGAGGTGTTGTCAGTCAACCTGCCTGCGGGGAAGAGGATGAAATATGCGAAAATAAAGAACGCACCTTGAAAAACCGAAAGGTTATTAAAACTTGTATCTAGTGAAAAGGACTTCACAACATGGAGAACTAACACAAAGTCCACTGGCTGGGATATACATAGTAATGCGGAAAGAGGGAAAGCCAATCAACTATAATTATATATATATATATATATATAACTGCAGACAGTACTGTTTCGGCCTTCTGGGCCTCATCAGTGCAGTGCTGATGTCTGGGATGGAGGTTAAGCTTATAAAGCCACCCCAAATGTCCCACACATGTGGTACATCTAAGCCATGCCAGAGTGCTCAAACTAGCGAGCTAGTGAGCATGCGCAATTGCTAGCGGCAATGACTCATCCCAGTAGAGTGCTCAATTTGGACATGAAAGCAAAAGCTTTGTAATGCCAAAGAGCTATATCTAACTGCATATATATACTATATATAAGAAACTAGCAAATTATAACAGCAAAGGGGGGTAGTTTAGCTAAATGTGTTAAGATATACACTTATCGATTGGTTGATTCAGTCGTTGGCGGACGAAATTCTTCTGGAATGTTGTTGATATGAAAAGCATCAGATCCGATGATCAGTTTTCTGTCCACAACCTTTGCAATAGCACCTGTCTCCCTGGCTAGAAACATGGCTTTTATGAGAACTTTTCGCTCCAGTTGTATAGCTTGTGCATAATCCTGCGTGATGTAGGCGTTTTCAAACCTCCTCGATTTCTTCAATCGGTTTTTTACTCTATAGATGTTGTCTCTATCTTCTCGACACAGGAATCGGGCGATTATTGGTCGTGGATTTGCGTCTGTCGCTTCTCACGGTTTTCCGATTTGGTGAACTGCATGGAATTGTATATTCTCCAGATCAATATTCAGCTCATTCTCAGTAATGTCATAAACTACATCAACACAGTTCTCGTCTCTTCTTTCCGGAATGAAAATGAAGTGGAGATTCTCCCTTCTTGAGTAATTTTCTAATGCGATGATTTTCTCCCTTTCCTGCGCCAAGCTTGCTTGTAAGGCTCGAATTTCTTTTTGCTGGTTTTGATAAGCGGCGTTACCACTATTTGTTTTCAGTAAATTAATTTGTTGGAGGTGTGAGTCTAGTGTTTGCTGGCTTGCTTTCTTGAAGTTGCTGTGAGTTTTGGCATCTGCTTATCTTCCTAGTGATGGTTTCACTTTCCCATTTAATACTGTCTTTTGCATTTCGTTAGTTATTCGTTCAGTTGTTTTCTCATCGAATAGTTATCGTAGATGTTCTTTTAATTCTCTCATTCCTCCACCACAGCGTCCTATCGTCGCTGGTATTACTCTCACTTTATATCCTTGTTGTCTTTCTTGCAACTCGAGGCAAAGCTATTGATATTTTTGGATCTTTTCATTTCTTTTTACTATCTTATTTCCTTCTCCTGGACAAGACATATCCACAATATTGATTTTTTCTTTCTTACATCTTATGTTAAATCTGGTCTCCTGGTCTTGAAATGAGTTGTTATCTTGTGCTCCCACAGTCCCATATTATTTTCTTCCCATATCTCTCTATGATGTTATACCTTCTTGTCTTTTCCAGTAATAATCCTTCTTTCTTTCCCCAATCCACTGCCATAATCTTTAGTGCATTGTCACGTCTTCTAATGTACTCAGTTACTGCTAACTTTTTGCATCATGACAAGAGATGTTGCAAGGTTTTCTTCTGTTCACCACACAGTCTGCAAATGTCTAGCTCTCCTATTCATCAAATCTCTTTCTTCTTAGTTCCTTTCTTCCTTCTTTAACTAAGTTCTTCAGCTTTCTCCATATTTTTCCAGTTTTCTTATCTTTCCTCTTCTAATTTAATATATCCTTTTTCGAACTTAATCACTTTTCGTCTTTATTATTATTATTATTATTATTATTATTATATCAGCAGTTAAAACTTTTGTAAGTGATATACAGTTAAAATAGTATGACGAGGTGTAGCGTAGCCCGTTAACTATAGTGAAAACTTAAGAGTAGCAACAGCTGATCTTTGCCTTGTGTCTTTACTTTATATATATATATATATATGTTGTGTAAAAAAACGGTCCGTGTAAAAAAGCTGCTTTTTTATGTAAAAAAGCAGCTTTTTTACAATTATATATTTGTAAAAAAGCAGCTTTTTTACAATTATATATTTGTAAAAAAGCTGCTTTTTTACAGAAATATATTTTTGTAAAAAAGCAGCTTTTTTATGTAAAAAAGCTGCTTTTTTAGAACTATATAATTGTAAAAAAGCAGCTCTTTTACAAAAATATATTTTTGTAAAAAAGCTGCTTCTTTGCGTAAAAATGCTGCTTTTTTACAATTATATAATTGTAAAAAAGCAGCTTTTTTACAAAAATATATTTTTGTAAAAAAGCAGCTTCTTTACGTAAAAATGCTGCTTTTTTACAATTATATAAGTGTAAAAAAGCTGCTTTTTTACAAATATATAATTGTAAGAAAGCTGCTTTCTTATGTAAAAATGCTGCACTTTTACAATTATATATTTGTAAGAAAAGCTGCTTTTGAACAGAGATATCTCTGTGTAGAAAAAAGGAAGTACAGAAGCCGTAAATAATTAAGCAAACCGGCTTTTACAACGGTTACTGTTAATACATTACATCAAGTAGTGTAAACCATTCGTTGCTTTAGAGCGCCGAGCAGTGCATTCATAATTTATCTTTCTGAAAACCGATGGAGAAAGCTTAGAGCTCTTCCTACTGAAATACAGTGGTGATGTGATTTTATGTAGCCTATGTTAGCCATACACATAATCTTTATTGTCGACATCACAATCAGTTTAATTTCAGCGTATAAATTCGAGACAATATTTGGTTCAGGTCACAGTTTGTGACCGGGTGCAAGAAAGTTATAATTCAGTTTTGTAAACACACAGTCCAAGCGCTATAACTTTCCAACGATTTATGCCAGTGCCCTGGCTTTTTTTGTTGGCTTGTGCTACCCGCATAAGTATTATTTATTAGTAAAAATCACGTTCGCAAGCCTTTCATAAGTGCCGAAAATCGAAAAAGTGTTTCCTTACATGTCACGTCTTGTAAAGGTGCAGGAAATTTACAATTCAGTTTTGTAAAAAAACGGTCCGACCGCTATAACTTTCCAACGATTAATGCCAGTGTCATGAATATTTTGTTGCCTTGTGCTAGCCGTATAAGAATCATTTCTTGGCAGAAATCGCTATCCCTAGCCTTTCATAATTGCTGCATAAGGCAAAAAACCCTTTTCCTACATGTCACGCCTTGTAAAGGTGCAGAAAATTTACAATTCAGTTTCGTAAAAAAACGGTCCGACCGCTATAACTTTCCAACGCTTAATGCCAGTGTCCTGAACATTTTGTTGCCGTGTGCTAGCCGTATAAGGATTATTTGTTGGCAGAAATCGCTATCCCTAGCCTTTCATAAGTGCCGCATAAGGAAATAACCCTTTTCTTACATGTCACGCCTTGTAAAGGTGCAGGAAATTTACAATTCAGTTTTGTAAAAAAACGGTCCGACCGCCATAACTTTCCAACGATTAATGCCAGTGTCCTGAACATTTTGTTGCCTTATGCTAGCCGTATAAGGATTATTTCTTGGCAGAAATCACTATCCCTAGCCTTTCATACGTGCCGCATAAGGAAAAAACCCTTTTCTTACATGTCACGCCTTGTAAAGGTGCAGGAAATTTACAATTCAGTTTTGTAAAAAATTGGTCCGACCGCTATAACTTTCCAACGATTAATGCCGGTGTCCTGAATATTTTGTTGCCTTGTGCTAGCCGTATAGGGATTATTTTGTTGGCAGAAATCGCTATCCGTAGCCTTTCATAATTGCTGCATAAGGCAAAAAACCCTTTTCCTACATGTCACGCATTGTAAAGGTGCAGGAAATTTACAATTCAGTTTTGTAAAAAAACGGTCCGATCGCTATAACTTTCCAACGAATTATGCCAGTATCCTCAATATTTTGTTGGCTTGTGCTAGCCATATCAGTATTACTTTATGATAGAAATCACTTTCCCAAGCCTTTCATAAGTGCAGAAATTCGACAAAATGTTTCTTACATGTCACGCCTTGTAAAGGTGCAGGAAATTTACAATTCAGGTTTGTAAAAAAACGGTCCGACCGCTATAACTTTCCAACGCTTAATGTCAGTGCCCTGAATATTTTTGTTGTCTTGTGTTAGTCATATAACTATTATTTTGTGATAGAAATCACTTTCCCAAGCCTTTCATAAGTGCCGAAATTGGAAAAACTGTTTCCTTAAATGTCACGTCTTATAAAGGTGCAGGAAATTTACAATTCAGTTTTGTAAAAAAACGGTCCGACCGCTATAACTTTTGAACCATTCATGCCAATGTCCTTAATATTTTGGTGTCTTGTGCTAGCCATATAACTATTATTTTATGATAGAAATCACTTTCCCAAGCCTTCCATAAGTGCTGCAATTCGAAAAACCGTTTTCTTACATGTAACGCCTTGTAAAGGTGCAGGAAATTTTCAATGAAGTTTTGTAAAAAAATGGTCCGACCGCTATAACTTTCCAAGGATTAATGCCAGTGTCCTGAGTATTCTGTTGGCTTGTGCTAGCCGTATAAGTATTATTGATTGGTATAATCCCCCCCTTGGGGGGGGGGACCTCTTTCATACGTTTTACAGGTCTGTTCGACCTCAAAGGCTATGCGTTTTTGGCCCCTATTAGTTTTGACCATTTTGTTCTACAATAGGGTATTGTTTGTGCACTCAAGTCTTGAATTGGGTATGTTTTTGTAGAAAAGGCCAATTCTTCATCGGTATGCAATAAGCCCATCAACAAAAGGCCTTCTCAAATTGTCACGCCAATCGTCTAAGAGCTGAAATCGGTCAGAAATAGGGTATCAATGTTTTGGTTAGGTCTCAAATAGGGTAGGGAAAATAGTAGACTTTTGTCTGAAAAAGGGTGTTAGTTTCATTATCTCATTGTTCAACGCTGAAGGAATAACAGATACCAGGGTAAACAGTGATTCGCGAAAGACTGAGAAAACAAAATGCTATTGACGAATAAGAGTATTGAAACTGACAAAGACCATCGGTCTGACAAAAGCTAGGAAAAAAGATCAGGACAATGGTGTAACTAATTGAAAAGTTATAAACTTTGGAACTAAGTCAGTTGTAAAGTCCCTGCACCTTTCGATACGAAGGGATGTTGATGTAAGAAAACAAACCGTGTTTCGTATTTTGATCTATTATGCCACACTTATGAAAGACCAGTGAAAGTGATTTCTATCGTCCAAGAATACTTATACGGCTAGCACCAGCCAACAAAATATTCGGGACACTGGCATAAATGATTGAACAGTTACAGCGCCCGGACCGTCTTTTTCTGCACCTTTACAAGGCGTGACATGTAAGGAAACAGTTTGTCGAATTTCGGCACTTATGAAAGGCTTGGGAAAGTGATTTCTATCATAAAATAATACTCATATGGCTAGCACAAGGCAACAAAATATTGAGGACACTGGCATAAATCCTTGGAAAATTATAGCGGTCGGACCGTTTTTTTACAAAACTGAATTGTAAATTTCCTGCACCTTTACAAGGCGTGACATGTAAGAAAACGGTTTTTTGCATTATGCGGCAGTTATGAAAAGCTAGAGATAGTGATTTCTGCCAAGAAATAACACTTATACGGCTAGCACAAGCCAACAAAATATTCAGGACACTGGCATTAATCGTTGGAAAGTTGTAGCGGTCGGACCGTTTTTTTACAAAACTGAATTGTAAATTTCCTGCACCTTTACAAGACGTGACATGTAAGAAACATTTTGTCGAATTTCTGCACTTATGAAAGGCTTGGGAAAGTGATTTCTATCATAAAATAATAGTTATATGACTAACACAAGACAACAAAAATATTCAGGGCAAGGACATTAAGCGTTGGAAAGTTATAGCGGTCGGACCGTTTTTTTACAAAACTGAATTGTAAATTTCCTGCACCTTTACAAGGCGTGACATGTAAGAAACATTTTGTCGAATTTTTGCACTTATGAAAGGCTTGGGAAAGTAATTTCTATCATAAAGTAATACTGATATGGCTAGCACAAGCCAACAAAATATTCAGAATACTGGCATAAATCGTTGGAAAGTTATAGCGGTCGGACCGTTTTTTTACAAAACTGAATTGTAAATTTCCTGCACTTTTACAAGGCGTGACATGTAAGGAAACGGTGTTTCGCATTATGCCGCACTTATGAAAGGCTTGGGAAAGTGATTTTTAGTAATAAATAATACTTATGCGGCTAGCACGAGAAAACAAAATAGTCAGGACACTGCCATAAATCGTTGGAAAGTTATGGTGATCGGACCGTTATTTTACAAATATATAATTGTAAAAAAGCTGCATTTTTACAAAATATATATTTGTAAAAAAACGGCTTTTTTACGGTACCGGTTTTTTACGCTACATATATATATATATATATATATATGTGTGTGTGTTCAGTCGGTCATTCCAAAGACCACGGAATTAGCCTGTACCCGACACGTCACTTAGAAGACTTGCTAGTAAGCGTCACCAATCCCTTCTCTGGAAGCAGACTAGCCCGAAAGCAATAAGTAATATTACAAATGGACCTCTATGAACATGTATCTTTGTATAACAATGTTTGCTAAGAATTGATTTTTCTGAAAGTGGATGTTCCCTTTAAATGGCATGCGATCGCAGTTAAAGGAGAGGTTATGTCTGTTTCTCATTCGTAAACAACAGCTAATTTGGTACATGTTGCGCGTGCTTTAGATGTCATGTGTCGACCGAAATATAGGTGTTTAAGGCAAATTGTTTCGAAATCGGTTCCAGGATATTTCTAGCGTACTTTTAAAAGCGAAAGGATGGAAATCACACCTTTTTGTGTACCAAGGTATGTGTATTTTCGACTTGACTCACAGAAAGCACTGAAATGCCTTCAAATTACGTCATACCGAAACCCCGCCAAAATCCAGTTTATCGCTGGCCATTTTCCATTCACAGCAGATCAGAAAATTAAACCCTTTTTTTTGGAAACACCATATTAAACGCAAACGATAGACGCCTTCCCCCTTTCAATAAACAAAGTGACCGTACGCCAATACAGTGACAACCAACTCAGACAACAAGTTGCAAAATTGTTGAGACACTTCCATTACAAAACACCTTTTCTAGCTTCCAATGCCCGCCGTATCTAAAATTTAAACCTTTCGCACTTCCTCTCCCCTCTCCCCCTCCCCTCTCCCCCTTTCAATGTTGACTGCTTAAGTTCCCAACATTTTTTTGTGTTGCTAGCAACACTGATAAGGGGGGGAGGGGGGCTGCAGTGTGAGAGATAATAGGGAAGTTAATAAGGCCCCAAGAAGGTGAACTGTCTCCACTATTTTTGCAACTTGTTGTAGTAACTACTTGTTTCAATACAATGTCTGTCAAATTTGACACCAGCTCGTTCTGTATGTCATGAGAGGTGTACTTGTCATTTTTTCGCTGTAGCCAATCAGTAAGCAACGGTACATCATTAGCTCTCTATTTAAGGAGCTGATTAAAATTGGATTCAGCATCTGTGTCCTTGCATAGCAAGGCCCTGCCGGGCAAGAAATCGGACACTCAATTATTTGTAAGAAACATGTACGGTTTTGTTTCATGGTCGTGTCGGCTGCATTGCTACACATCTCAATTATGTTTCAAATTGACGCTATAACGCCAACTTGGTGCTCACGTTTGAAAAGGTGACAATTGAACTTCTGGTGCTATTGAAAGCGGGCAATAGCATTTTTCCAATTTGAATAACCACCCTTGTTTTTTGCAGTTGAAAGGTTGCCTTGTTGATTTTGATGAGCACAGATGTAACAAATGACAGAATCACTTTCTTCGACATAATGCAACCATGGAAAATCGTTAAACCAGTTCACTTTAAATGAGCGATTCCATTGTGCGATTTTTTTTTTTAGGGAAACTGAAGTTACGTGGTTGATGAGGTTTACCTACAGGGTCAATGCATTTACTTGACAACTCGATGGTTGCAGCATTACTTGGTATAGAATTGTGTACAACTACAATATTAAAAATGCAAAAATAAAGTTAATTTTGGACGCATTCGAAATGTCTTTTTGGTAAAAAGAACATGACGAGCTTCATGCGATTCTGAAATTCCCAGCAGGGCATGGTATCTAATTTCCGGTCTCGGTTGCTGATAACATTAAAACATCTGTCATTACCAGGTAATTTGCGGTAATGGAGCTTTCATCAATGTCACTGCTTTAACCACAGATGGAAAGCAGCTATCTTGAACATATATGGAAAGTGACGCGAAATTCAAAGATTTGGCCTGAGAGGATGGCGGCAAACAATCATTTAACGCCTTTTTCTCTTCGGCTCAGTCAACTTTTCGGGCCTTCCCTTTGTCTGTGGAAACACCAGTATGCTGTATCTAGTGAGTAGTTTAGAAGGCCGCGAGATTTCAGTGCAGGGGCCCTGCTTGAAGATGAGATGATGGAAGTTTCCATCTACGAGTTGGTCGATTACAATGGCACTCGCGGGCTTCCGAGTTTGTTTGGTTTGACCTGGAATAAGGACATCAGTGGTCATTGTGTCGACACTTTTCTTGGTCAGAATATTAAGGAAGAGTACTGAAAATGATAAGAAAGTACTGTTCTCAATCGAATTTAAAGCTATCAAAGACGTGATCAATGCCCTTCCGATCGAAGAATTGGCGGGAAGTAACCCCTTTCCCACCAATGTGCCCGATACTCCTCCATCTTCCACCAGAGAAGTTACATGTAAAAGATTCAAAGACTGGCTCATCATGCATCTCATCATGTTTGAAAGGATCTAAAACCTTGAAAGTGTGTCAATGGGATCCCATGTAAAAACGCGGTAAACCGAAGCTGTCGCCAAGAAATGCGTGGATGAGGTTCAGGACCTGCTTATTTCAGTCGGACCTCTTCTTGGAAAGGCCTTTGGTTATGGCTTCCTTTACTGCGACCAAGGCAGAAAACATTACATCAAAAATGTAATATCAACTGCCTTAAACACCATCGCCCAAAAGCAAGGTGCAAGGAAAGTGATACAGAAGATGTTGCACGACGAGCTTAACGATTCAGCTGTTCGCAATCGTGAAGCTGTCGACAATGATCCCAAACCAATCGTAGCAAATGCTTCTGAATTTTCTGAACATTGGTCGCACTGGGGTAAGTGTTTTTCTTTTCTCTCATTTATTGCCTATTTATCCTTTGGTTACTGTTGGTGATAATAATTTCATTCTTATGTTGTACTTGGATTGTAAGGGGGGGGGGGGGGAGGTGAGGGGAATGAGAGGAGGTGGTGGTTATGATCAAATGACAGCAAAAGATGGAAAAGGAAGAAATGTAAGTCAGAAATCAAGGGTTTGCATAACTGTTTGTTTCTTCCAGAATTTTCTTATACAAA
>NC_090885.1:44426203-44433703 GCF_036669925.1 Montipora capricornis
CCCGCTTGTTTGAGGTTGAGTCGGTATTAGACATTTGCAACATTTGCACTCATATAGAACGCTTATCGAGCTTAGAAGATCTTCATTCGTCGAGAAAATGAAATTGACCAACTTCGAAGTGGAGAGCTCGAACTCGTGCGTCCTACCTGCGTCGCGTCATCACGTGACCTCCTTTTTAACAGGCTTAGAAGATGAATTAAATGAGGATTCAGATTCAGACACAGATTTCAACTTTGATGAAGAAGCGATCGTAACCTATTACTACAATAGAGGACTTGAGTATAAAGAAATTCTTGGTTTCCTTGCAAAGTACCATAATCATTGCATTAGTTACAGTACAATGCTTAGAAGGTTGAAACAATAAGGACTCTCAAGAAAGTCCAGACCGTCAGAGGATTTATTCAAGGATGTGAGGGAATGCATAAAGGAAATTATTGATAGACCTGGATCAATGGGTGGTTATAGAACAATCTGGCATACCTTAGAGATGGAGGGAATTAAAGTCCCTAAAATTGTTGTACAGGAAATTGTCGAGGAACCTGTTCCTGAGGGGACTGAGTTACGTAAATCTCATTGCCTAAAGAGAAGGCAATACTACAACCCTGGTCCCAACTATTCTTGGCGTGTGGATGGGTATGATAAGCTGAAGCCATGGGGTTTTCCTATTCATGGATTTATAGATGGCTTCAGCAGACGTATAATGTGGTTGAAAGTGGCTCGGTCAAACAACTTACCAGAGTACCCCGCAATTTACTTTGTAGACACTGTGAAAGAACTTGGAGGCTGCCCTGTTGAAGTAGTTACTGACTTGGGAACTGAGAACGCTTTACTTGCATCAATTCAGAGTTACTTTCGAGAAAACCCAGATGCTCATGTGTCCCTTCAACGCATAACCAGCGTATTGAAGGGTGGTGGTAAGCATGGTGGAGAAATTTGTTTCAGGATTTAGAAGCCCAACATAAGATTGTCATGTGCTCTGAAATGAGCAAAGAATGTCTTTGGTACTGTTTCTCCAAATTAATACAAGAAGAATGTAACACTGTAAAGGAGCATTGGAATACTTATTGCATTAGAGGTTCCAGGCATAATACTGTTAGAGGAAGACCACATTCATTATATTTCCTGCCAGAATATCATGGTGCCATAGGTAATCAATTAGCAAGTGTTGCACCTAATGAAATCGTCTGTGTGACCCAGGAGATCACTATACAAGAACATTATGAGTATGTTAGACGAGGTCTGCGTTTGGCACTTCCTACTACCTGGAAGGAAGCTCTTCAGTACTATGAAAGATTGATAAACATTGCTGAGAATGGATACTCTGCTTAATGAAAATATTTATCATGAGATACAGTATAGCTACAATGCAAGCTTTAAACCTGTTTAAAAGGGGTTCATGTTTATATGATTTATCAGACACCTGTTTTCAGTCTAACATCTCCAGGTCAGATTGGAAATGTAAAGTAGTGCTTTGTGTCAAAGGTTCCATCCTTGCTACTATCCGAGGAATAGGCCGGGTGTACTTTCTATAACGATGGCATATTCTCAACTTACCATGTGGATTTCCTATAGAATGCTCAGATTCAGTTTTCATGCGAAAAACAAAACAAGTAGACTGCCAACATTCCCTTTATGCCTTTGTTGCCAAATTGCAAACACAGCAAAAGGGATGTCATAGTAAGGACGCAAAAATTGAAAAAAATGAAATCTCTTAAGTGGCTACGCTGATTCTTGGGTCCACGCTAATCTAGAATAATTGGGGCAAATTTATGCAACAAGTAATTAAAATTCTGAGTGAAAGATATGACCTGAAATTGCAAAAAGAAACTACAAAATGGTAATCAATATCAGTTTCGCTGCTACAATGAATCAACATATACAAGTCATTATTATGCTTTGTTCATTGATGGTCAGCATGCACAATCCTAATACCAAAGCTGATTTCTTTGACTGTAAAAATACTTAGTCCTAAATAAGAGAGAGAGCAAATATTACAACAAAATCCTGAGATCTAACAAACAAACCTACATTTAATCAGCATTGAACAAAACTGGTTTTATCCGAGGTAAAATTAAAGGAATTACATTACTAGAGGAATATGAACAGATGCCACTGTAAAAAATGCAGGGCTATTTGATTAACGATCACCTTCGTTGACTCACACGTTCCAGTGGGACAACTTACAGAACTAAACCAAACATGCCACAGACACTGTCTGCCTGAATGTAAATATTTCACGCACGCAATCGGCGACAAAATTATGGAGACAAAACACTCTTAAACCCAACGTAAGAACTACTTGAACCAGGCCAATCACATTATTTATGCTTAGTCTTCACTGGTTATGCAAGCATAAGCATAACGTGGTACTCACTACAATGACCCAAGAGTGAGCATGAGCACAAGAAACTTATATGCTAGTGAAGATTGTAACGACATAAGCAGAAGTTGAAAGAATACCAGAACACTGCGTTTTTCTTATCAATATTGTCCTCACTATCGCATTAAAGCTTCTTATGTTCATGCATACTCTGGCTGTTATGTTTGCTTATGCCTGCATCTTGTTTTAACTGTTATGCTAGTGCTTATGCTTGTGCTTGCCTTGCTAGTTGGAGCGACTGGGCTCCACAATGGTTTTACCTTCAAAATGGAAGAACTGTTTAAAACGGTAAAAACCTTAAAAATTTCAAGTGTTAAACAAGTTATATTTCAAGAACTCTACTTGACTAGAAATCCAATTATCGTCGCCCAAATGCTTGGCCTTTGCAATAAGCTAGAAGAAACGTACGGATGAAATCTTCAGATTCCTTCATATGGTTTACTGGAAGTGTTACTGCTTTAGCACACGCAGAGACAACTGGGAAACAAACGCTGTGGTTTGGATTTTTCCGGAAGGAGTCATGATTAAACATTACAGTGATTGCAAGGTCGTCTCCATTTACTGGCCTGTGCCTCTGACCAGTTAACCACCCTAACACCCCTGATAGTTTTAGTTCTGCAGAATGCAGTAACTGAGGGTTTCCTTCTTCTACTGATTGGTTAACTGGATCTTCCTGATGTGGTTCTTCGTCCTCAAGGTAATCGTTAGAGCTCCATGCTATCATCTCAGTTTACCCAGTCATCTTTTCGTCTTCCAGGCCCATCAAGAAATCTTGAAAGTTGTCTATGAGGGTTTCCTCGACTGTTCTTCGAGAGGTTCCTTCTGGTGAATACAATGGCTTTAACAAGGATACCAGGTAATTAGCATCAACAGTAATGTGACTGGACTCCATAACGAAAAGGCTTCTACACAAGTCGGCATTTGACGTTATGGCACTTGCTAGACCAAATAGTTCAAGCCTTCGTTTGAACGCATTAAGAAACAACAACCTTCTGCTTACAAGGCTTACCATTATAGCGCCTGTTATGTCATGTACATGGTCAGTGTCTATAATGCCAGTGTAGCCATACTGCAGTATGTCATCTTGATGACCAACTGGATCTTCACTTACTTGTGAAAGGATTGCCCTTTCATGATCTGTTAGGCGCACATCTGGTTGCAAGACACTGAGATCTTGCTGTGGGTTGACGAGCAAGTTATAATTGAGGTCATTTAAAAACTGTGGGGGAGGTCCTCCTTGGGTGAGGCTCACTGCGACAATTTGGCCACAAACCAGAAAAAAACCATTATGAACGTGTAACATGGCATCCATCGGGAAACCATTAGGGAAAAACTCTCTTCCTATGTTCTTTATGGCATTGGCAAAAATTCTTGAGCCATACCACCAGTGTCAATTCCGTCTTTCCCTGCAAAGTGCACTCTCAGGAATTTTTCAGGGGACTTTCTGTTTGATTCCCGCTTCCATATCTTTAGTTGCCGCTGCAAAGATGTGACCTCTCCGTATCACAAGGAAAAACTGATCAGAGTCATCTAAGCCACTTGCAAGAGATCTGAGCAAATCTTCGCATTTTAAAAACAGTATTGGATGATTTTCATGGCTGACAGGTTCAGTTGCACTGTTGGTGGCTGTAATGCAAGGAATTGAAGAGTCCTCCAGGATTTTCACATCTACACTAACTTCACTACTGGATGACATGATTGCCACATCTGGTGAGGATTTTCCATCACGTTTACCGTCATCAACAAATTGACCAGCATTTATGTCTTTGTCAAATTCAAACTGTAGTTCTCTTGCCGACTCCTCGTCATTCTTGATCTGTAATTTTGCTCTTTTTGCTTTACATTCTTCAGCTGAATATTCACTAACAGAGTAGCCATATCCATGTTCAGCAGAGTTCACATTCGTCTGTGAGCAGAGATACAAGACAATTCGTTTGTAATCCTTTCCAATTTCCTCTTGATACCTAGAAAGGGTGAACAATTCAACCGTTCCGGGTATAAACTGGGCTTGCTTGCCACTTTCAAATACTAGGAAGTACTCTTCATCTTCTATGTACAAGTCACTATGATATGCCTTCCACTTTTTAACTGCCTTTTTAACTGCTTTGGAAAGTTTCTCTGCGTATGGAGCATTGTTGGATACCCTAAGAGCAATTCTTTTCCCTCTCACTGGTTTCAACCTCTTTTCTTTCCACTCCAACAAACCTATTTTAATTGTCATTTCCTCTTCCTTGGGTTTTCCTTTGTTATTCTGACACTTGGTCTTCCATTTTTTTCCCTTGTTCTTCCTGTACTGGTCAAAGGATTTAATAGGTTTGGAAGTGTCTTGCTTGAAGTAGCCATCTGAAATTATATGACAACGATTATCTACTTTGTAATGGTAAAATAACTGACATCCATTTTGACCATACAATCGACGGCAAAGTTGTATGACACACTTTTCCCTAAAGCTTTGACTTTCACTATCTCCTCCAAGGAATCTTGCTCCCCTGTACAAGCCACCTGTCTGAAAAAACTAAATGGAGGAGGACAAAGGGGGAAAATTGGTTCTTTCCCTAAGTACCCCATTTGAGGTTGGTGTCTCAACAACTTTGTGGCTGATTGTAGGTGCGTGAAGCCCACTTTCTGTGCACAGGCAAGACGCATTTCTTTATTAAGAATGGAAAAAGGAATTAATATTGTGTACTTATTTTAGCAAAAAAATATGTGAACATGCACCACTCACTACCTCCCCACTTGTGTATATTGTCATTATAGAGCAGTACCCCAATCCATTTTTGATAGTGCGATCAAGGTTCATACACAAGTGATAAAGGTAATGACAAGAACATAAAAAAACGAGAAAGTACTCACAGAGACAACAAAATTATATTGGAAATTTCGAAACTTGTATTACAGAATATAAGTGCTCTTATACTAAATGTTTTGGGGCAAGTCAGTAGAAAAGATGGGGACAAGCCAACAACGCTTAGGGGAGACAAGGCAGAGGACTCTACCTGCTGGTACCTAATTCAAAATCATGTACTGCACATGACCTAAGATTTACTAAGGAATTGTTCATTAATTATAGCTCAGAGTTGGCTGGTCTTTAGCTTTTGAATAAGCGTACAAAAAAGGTTTCATATGCATTGAAAGCACTGGGACAAGGTTTTATGGACACCAAACAAGCTTAAACAAGAAGGTGGACAATAAACATTAATGAAATTTTTTGCTATTAAGACCATTGTTTCATATGTTTGTGCCATAAGCAGTCTTTTTTTCTTTGTTTCTGTAAAGTTATTTTAATTTCATATTTAAAGATGCTTGTCAGAATGTTTACATGCTTAGTTTATCAAGTATTGGCCCAGGGGGGTGGGGTAGGGGTGGGGAAGGGTACCTCCAAAAATGGCCTATATGGGGAGGCTCTACCCAAGAGGGATACCTTTTTCAAACTTCAGGTTCCATGAAAGCGTGGGAAAAGTCTGTGGAAAAGTTCAGAAAACAGTCTGGTTTTGTGATTTATTAATATTTATTCATAAGACAGCAGTTAACACTTCTAAGTTAGTAATGTGAAAGCAGTTCCCAGTAGAAGCTATATGAAAAGGGTATGTATTCTGTCAAAATTGTTATAAAAATATAGATTTAGCCAAGGCCAAAGGCAAAGCTCTCATAAGAACGTTTAAGAAATGTCTTTCTTATGTAAATTTTTTTTTAACCTGCAGTCACTTTTAATTAATACCACAACTTGTCAGTGAAGAACTTACCTCAGTAAGTTACCTCAGTAAGTGGTACACCTGAGCCCATAGTATAGTCATGTAACACAATTCAACAGAAACACTATTTGACAGCTGTCAATAATAATCATTACATGGATGTCCAAATCAAATTTTCTTACCCTTTGTAAGCTACTGGGTGCACAAGCTCCACAAGAAAAGGGTAAGGGGCTGGACCGTGGCTGGAGCCTCCCTGAATTGAGTACCCCCACCCCTCCTCCTACTGGGTGAATTGGTCTTTCGCCTGTGGTGCTTGTTGAGGTAGATGGCTCTTGTTGATGACTTTTCAGCCCACCAAATTTATTTAATTACTCCATAGTAAGAGACTACGGACAATAAAGTTCGTCCAAGGATTGGGTATTTTAACCTAAAAAAGTCTATTTTCTGAAAAAAGACATCACCTCCGCCTCTCCCCTGCAACCCAGGGAAAAAAATAGATATTTGCACAAATGATAAAAAACAACAAGGAAAATTTCCCCCCCCCATGAAAGTAGAACTAGTGCCATAAACAAGTCAAAAGCCAAACTAGTTTGATAACAAAATAAAATTTTCACCTGTAGAAACCTTTGAAACACAGGATTGAGAACAGGAAGGAAATCCTACAAACGAAAAAGCAGAGCACCATTACGTTGAGCTTGAAAAACCAGAGAGATGAACAAAAAATACAGTCAAATGTCTCGCCATTACTACGATAAATGCACTACATAATATGAACATCATTACCTTGTCCACATTTAGAGCAAAAGTTCGCAGAAGGTGCAGTGTCTGTACCGCAGTTTGAGCAAAACATGTTTAATGTCACTCACGGAAAGGCTCCATGCTGGATTTGCCGCCAGGCCCAGCATCCTTTGCGAGAATCTTTGGTTCCAGGCTTTCCTCCTACAAGGTTAGTTACATGTACTTTGCTTTTGCCGCGAAGTTTAGTCTGGGAGCAAATCTACTCCCGTGAGAATTTTGTGCTGAAAGCAAAACACTGGTCTAGAAATGTTCATTGGGAGCTAGTAGACCTGAAAAGTTTTGGGGGCAACTTTGCAACTTGCTGCGACGGGATTTATAGGGGCTCAAATTACTACCTTACGTAAACATAACCCATTGCTTACCAAACTTTCCCACAATATGTAATTCGATGCTATTGATTAATTTTTCTGTAAACTTGTATTTAATTGCTTTTCACGTTTTGTAGTTTGGAAACGAGACTGAATCATAAAAATCCTTATAATTTCCACATACATGAACTGTCAATTACAAAACGAGACCACCTTATGACAATCAACGCTGACTAGAGACTTTTTTTTTGGAACCCGTGCCAATTTCACCCGAGCTGTGACGAAAATGTCTGTGGTGTAAACCTGGCTTAAGTCACGTATA
>NC_090885.1:44451203-44456203 GCF_036669925.1 Montipora capricornis
CCACGCTTCTACCACCTTCCAACTTAAGATAAAGGAAGCCATTCATATTCAATGGGAGAAACCTACACTTAATCATCAACTTTATCATGTTAATTTAAAACTTTCTTTGTAATCTTGTACATTGTCATGTTTCCTTACAGCTAATTAGCATTTTGGTTCACACTATATATTCAACTCTGTACTTTGTAATTTAAACTGAAGATGACAGAAGTTTCTGTCGAAACATGTTTTTAAGTTTAAAAAGTGTTGTGTTGTTTCTTAAAATATCGTTATCCCTGCTACTATCCAGACCTTTTGGCAAGAACTCATCTATGGTAAACCGCCTAAAACTTTTCTTCAAGGTATTCTTTTTGTTTTTCATTGAAATGAGTGGCCTTTTTCGTCATTTTTAAGGCCCAGCCTTGAGATTGTATGTCTCCAGCAAGGACTGGGTGCCTATCACAACCGTGAAGAAGCTTGTCCCTGTAGCTTATTTTCGCCTTGTCAAATAGGTTTTCTCTCTGAGGAACAAGTTTACACGAACCATACTGTAAATGCTTCTCAAGGGAGGCGCACGCATCCATCAATTGGACAAGTGAATAGCTTCGGTGTTTGCTCCTGAGTATTGGTGTCATTCTCCTCATCTCGTAAAGGAATCGTGCATTCCTTGGTCCCCGGGCCGAGCGGGTGCTGACAGAGATCTCCACGAAGTCCCCATCAGAGAAGCTACCACTAATTTGAATTTGTAGGCTATTTGGAGCTAGGGCCGGAAAGGGAGAGTATATATGTTATCGTTATGTATTACATAATTCTACATATCAGGGAATTGTTTAGCGCGAGAGCAGGGGAGAGTTGCAACTCAGAAAGTGCGTGCACTGGCTAACAGTTTTTAGTAAAATTTCAGCTCCGACTATGGCATTTCTAGCTTTTTGATTGGCTAAAAAACTCTGACTGTGAGCCAATAGTCGAAGTCTTACGTCATATGGAAAATAGTGTGCCAAGATGCTCTTTCCAGACGCTTTGTAAAATTGTGGAAATGAAAATCGGCGGCAAAACACGGTTTTAGAATTTACTAAAACAATTATTCCATTCGCCCTTGTTCGATATGAAGTGATTATAACCAACTCGCGCTCATGGAATAATTGTTATATAGCTTTTCTACTTTAACCGACTTTACTAAACTTTCTCCCTGTCAATCCCGAAATCGTTTTGAGCATTATCTATTGATTTTGAATTTTATTTGAGCTTGTTTGCAATCATTTTGGCTAAAGCTTCCATTGCTTTCAGTCCTAAACATTGCAAGCCAAATATAGAAATCCAGCTGACTGTCAAGCAATTCAACGTTTAACTTTAAGAAAAGAATTTAACGATACCTTGCAGCTGTGACAAGATGAACGTCTTCCCTTTACCAATGTCATACGCTCTCCATACAGTTAAACCAGTATCCTCATATAACTGGTTGCTGACCTTGCTAACGCCCTCCCATTTCACTGGTTGTGTTGGTGATAGGACCTTGCAATTCACCACCGCAACTCTCACTCCACGCACACCATTGTTAGATAGGATGGCATCCTTAAAGTCATCAGCCGTGAGAACATTGTGTCCTTCACTAACGAAATGGCGAACATGTGCTTTAATAGTTGCAGCTTTGCAGTCACAGGGACCTTTACCGCCCTGTGGGTCGCTAAAATCAACTCTTGTCACATTTATCCCGGTCGTTTTCTGCATTTGATGGCAGGCTGCTAGCATTGTTGCACTCTTGTAACAACCTGCATTATCTTGACGGAAATAATTTTGTGCTCTTGTTATTTGCAGCTGTTCGGTTTTGAGATTTCGGAGAGTGTGCTCCATAATAGCTACGACGACGTTGCTGTCCTGTGAACAGTTCTTCGCAATGTGAACAAAAGCTTATTTCTCCTGACTGCGACGCTAATGTGCCAAGATATGCCTCTTTTTCCAAACCAATCTGTTTCGGTCTCTCCGTACTTTTGTGGTAAGAACTTCATTTAAACTTAATTCTTGCAGCACACCAATTCGGCATCTATCCTGTTGACAAACTCGAAGTTGGTGAGCTTTCCAATTATGGATGGCTTGCACGGCCTGCTGGCAAGAATACACCATATCGTCACGCTCCTCGTCTGCCAGGTTGGCAGCCTTATCTCTCACTAAAGCCTCAATGCTCGAGAGAACAGAATTAAGCCCTTCGCAAGACGAGCAGGATTGGTCATGGGGGTGATTGCATTTGCGCTGGAAATGGTCTTCCTTGGGCTCACTAAGAGCATATACCACACAGTGATCAGCGATCTGCGTCTCTTGTGCGATGTGAATCTGTTAGTAGAAAAAAAATGTTGTAGAAGTCATGTAGATGGTGAGGTAATGGTAAACATTCAGCCGATCAATCAGCAAGTCAATCATCTGCAGTCAGTCAGTCAGCAAGCAAGCAAGCAAGCAAATTAAACTAGTCAGGTAAAACATTGTGTCATCAATCAACCATTGATTAAATGTTACTATCAAAAATTACGGGTCTTAATATATTGCCTTACATTTTATTAGGCAGAATATAAAGGCTGACGCAGGATGCGTCCTTGTTGAATCTGGTAAAGAAATGCATTTCATTACTGGATCATATTTTGAGAACGGCATACAAATTGTCGCTTTAGTGTCAAAATTAAATCTAACACCAGTCTGATGGACGAGCTTGGCTGTAATTTACCCTTTGAAATGCAAGGAAAAAGTACTCATAATTCAATTTTTCTGTTCTCTTGATATTTACGTGGATTTTTTAAATATGCGAAACAAAACAAGAAAACAGGGAAAAATTGTCGGTAAGTTTCGTAACTTACACCACTCAGCATACCTTGTACTCTGCTTTAATATACTGTTTCCCCGCCTTTAGTGCTTCCTGGCAGTAACTAAACCATTCCCCATCACAGACACGTTTGCCTTTAAGCTCGGCAGCTGGAGCAGCTAAGTCATCAAACCCTTTAGCACCATCAGCAGCGATGTAGTCTAAACCCTGCAGGGATTTGCGAACTGTTGCAACGCACACGGATAACAAGCGCGAAATAGTAGCTGGGCTTAGGGGCTTCATGTCACATTCCTTACAAAACTGGGTATACTGTTCAATGATTCTTTGTGGGATCATTGCTTGAATCACGTTCGGGGATTCTAAAACCTGGCCGTTTTCCAAATGTAGGTATCGCTGACCAAAGGTCTTTTACCCCATGGGAGCTCGTTATGAAAGTCAAGAAATGATGAAGTATGTTTTCATTGATCCTCATTCTTGGACTTTTCTTTAAAGGGACAGGAGCACCACGTCCATACTTCAAGATGAGCAGCCGAGCTTCCTTAACTCTGTAATCAGTTAGACCAGGTATAAACTTCTTGATTTCACAAACGGGAACTAAGTCTGCCATTATAGCCAGGACCTGCCTGCGGGTGTCCCAACCTGTGGCATTTTGGTATGTTTCAGCGAGGGCCTCTAGATACTTTCTATCAACGCTTTCGTCTATTTCAAGGGCTGTTTCAACACTACGCAACGATTTCACTGCCGTCCACAAATGTCCAGCATCTCCGGGTGTGATTACATCTAACGCAGCTACAATTGCAGTTGTTGCTCTGGCAACATAAACATTTCTTCTTTGTTTACCCAAATTTTCCAACCGCTTTTTTGGCTGGCCAAGGACCTTCTCTTCTTTACCACAAGCAGTTAAAAACTGGTTGAGTTTTTCCGTATGGAGACCTTGCAGATCACCATAGAAGTCATCAGACTCCTCGCTGCTAGTGCTGCCTACATATGAAAAATGAACACCACCACATCACTGCCTCTAAATCCTCCATCCTGTAAGAAAAGACCAACGAAATTGATCATAATAGAAATTTACACACCGTATTAAGAGGGGGAATACTAAAAACACTGCACAAACCTCACTACTGTCCGTAGAGCCATGCTTAGCAAGAGTTTCAACTTCCTTTTGCAGAGCGGAAGCACAGATCTCGGAGCTAATTGACGGCGATGTATCGCTGACAAGTGATGGAAGTGCCAGTTTTTCCTTCTGCCGAGCTGTGGCACAAATCTCCAGGTTAGAAGAAATAGGAGTAATAGATGTGGAAGCACCAACTCTTCCTTTTTCTTTCCTCCAGGGTCACATGGTAAGGGCTCAGATGATCCTGATATATTTGATTTGAGCTCAGTTTTAAGCTTTCCTCTACACTGTTTACATATTGCTGGAATTTAATTGAATAACAGTTACTAATATTATATACTAGATAGCAGAAGCGAAGTGCTACGAAATGGAGGTAACTTGATCAGGAGATGAGAAATCGCTATTCAATTATTGATTGATTCATCTTGTTTGCTATATATGTACTGTGTCAGTTAATTTCACTATTTGAACCTAAAATAAAATGCCGGCGTAGCTGATTAAGTATTCCCCTTTTATACCTCCCTCGGTGCTGATTAGAAAGCCTAGAAAGTTGATAGCATTATTTCTCGTTATTGGCGTCGTTGTCTTGTGTGTGTGCAGCTGTAAGGGATGTTAAGTGCTGTCTTCAAAAATTCGTTTAACAAAGAGAGCTGCAAACATGGCAACATCAAGAAGAAAATATAATAAGAGGACAAGAGAAAAAAAAGGAATTCAAAAAGCTTTTTTGGCAGCTGAGTTGCAACTGTTCAGTTGCTATGTAGGATCAAAATCAACTTACGCATGCCAACATGTACTAGCTGGTTGGTCAGATGGAAGATTCCTTTTGACTGAAGACTTGTCAACCCATGGTCGCCCTTTAATTTCTTGGACTTGTGTGGCGCCCAATCTACAGGGGTTGAACACTTTTTCTTGTTGCAACGCCAACGGATTCCATATGATTCTCTGTGCTGAGGACAAATGCTGATTTTTAGGTTGTCTTCAGTTGCATCAAAGAGACCTAAAGACGTAATAATGATGATGATGATGATGATGATACTGATAATGATGACAATGATAATAAGGGAATAACTCCCTTTCTCCCTTTTAAAGTTGGAC
>NC_090885.1:44461203-44463703 GCF_036669925.1 Montipora capricornis
TATAAACACACTTTAGCTCTTTATAACACAGTAATAAAATTGAGACAAGCTGTTGAAATAAGAACATTAAAAGTTTCATGAGCTTGTTAAATTTTGCCAAACTATTTGGCAAAATTTTGCCATTTTGAATGGTGAGATTGGCGGAAAATAACACATTTTTAACTCGCTCGTATGGAAAGACGCGGCATCGTCTGTTTATAAAACACAAACACAATACAAAAACACTTTAGCTCTTTAAAATTGGGATAAGCTGTTGAAATGAGAATGTTTTGGCCGTTAGAAGTTTCAGGCATTTCGAAAAAATTGCAAATTTGACCCAACTTCCACAGTACAGAAACTGAATTGGTACGTCGAATTTGGACATGAAATAACAACGGCTTGGAAGAACAACCTTTGTAAATTAGTGTGTTAAAAAAAATTACCCCTTGGAGAGATCAAAATATGAAGAGTAGTTTGACAAGAATCTCCGACTGAATTTATGACACAAACCGCCGGCTGGCTATGCAAAGCAAATTGTAACTGTTTTCATGTAGAGAAATATTGGAGAAAACCTTCGGAAAATTACTTAAGGGGCTTGCAGAATAATTTTATATAGTGTTGATGCTTTTGAACTTCGATCAACACACACCGCCCTTGTTTTCAGTCCGGACTCGATCGAAACCGCAACATGAACCTTACCGTGTTTCTAAAAACTATCCATTATCTTCCTGATCAAAATAATCATCCACTAAATCGTTTGTTTGGTACTGTAATATATGTAGCTTGCTGGACATGTAATACCCTTCTTTGCTCGAAATTTGTCGGTACCTGGCCCCAAAAAATTCACAGAAGTAAGTCATTCCGGAACAGAACCAGGATATGATGTAAGAACAAGATTGTGTGATGCATGACCTGGCCAAAGGTCAATGGATGTAATCCTTTTTTAGGTGTCAGCGTTTTGAGGTGTAAGCCTAAAGTGCGTGCTAGAAATACTAGTTCTCAATCTACCTTTTGATGCGAAAAAACCTTTCATGAATTGATATCGAGTCGTTAGTTGTTTACATTTCATTGCATGGCATCTTGTGGCTATTCACTCCTCGCTGGTGGACCCTGTGGCCCCAGTTCATTTAACCCCGCGAATGTGGAATGTGTCGTAATCGGTGAGTGTAGCAAAGATGTCTACAATCACCTTGTGTATTGCAAAATCAGCGACAACATTGCAGTGGACGGTGAATCAAAGCTATTACTTACTCTAGCAGGTAGGTGGTTTCCTTTTAGACATTACAAATCCTCGAAAACGATTTTTCCTTTGGACATTTTTTAAAATTTAATCGGCATTTTTATTTCAGGCATTTTTGAGACAGAAGAGTCTCATTTAAAAATAACAGTGTGCTCACAACATCGAGATTTGTTTGGGACTAGGTGGAGGTGGAATAAGTGTTGGTGTTCGATCAACACTTCTGCAGGGATAGATGCCCACAGGGGAAAATCTTCAGCCCCAGAGGCTCAATATGGATTGAAAAAGGTGCATTCAGCATATGTTATGAGCGTCACGGATATGCTTGTACCAGTATTAAACGTTGTTATATTCTGGGTAAATTTGTATAAATGATTTTCGTTCATGATAAATTATCCGCAATTCGTTTACGCGGTTACCATAAGGTGCATAGTTTTACTAGCTCTCATGTGCATGCGGGAGAGGCTAGGGGGTGACGCATAGACAGAGAAAGTTGGCACAGAACACTGCTGCTCAAACGAACTTTCCTAACAGAAAACTGTTGCCTTCTTAAAACATGATTATTTACTTAGTCCTTTAGTCACACGTGCATGAGCGCAAACCACAAAAAAACATGTTCTCATTCCCCTAGACAACCTATCATGCCCCTTACCCTTGTGCGCGCTTGTAAAATCCCATCTTATGCGGGAGAAAACGTCTGTGAAAAGACTGTCTTGTTGAGAAAAAAATGTTAATTATCAAGTAGGCTCGCTGGGGTTTCGTAAAACCATTTGGCATTGTAAAACCTTCGTAGACACTGACACGTTGTGAATAAGAAATGATCGGTCTTTTATTATGTTCTTCCGGTTTCCTATTTTTCATGAATTATTTCATGGATAAAAACCATTTTGGAAAAAAAAAATTTTTTCTTTGCATGATCATTATCTGTCAAGTTTTAACACCATAGTCTACGAGCAGTCTCTCGTTCTGCTCAGGGATACTCGAGGACTGAAGAAATAGAACAAGCAAGCGACCGCAAAAATTGCCCGGGAGGTTGAAATGTGACGCGGGTGTCGAGTCGCGAGTGTAGAGAGCCGTCTCGAAATGCATGTCACGTTTCCACGCCAGGGGGCGATTGTCGCGGTCGCTCCCTTTTTTGTTTCCAAAATGGTTTTTATCCATGAAATAATTAATGAAAATTAGGAAACCAGAAGAACATAATAAAGGACCGATCATTTCTTATTTACAAAGCGTCAATGTGCACGGAGGGGTAGCTAGTGAGGTTTTACATCACCAACGAAACCA
>NC_090885.1:44468703-44471203 GCF_036669925.1 Montipora capricornis
GGTTTGTGTCATTAATTCAGTCAGAGATTCTCGTCAAACCACTCTTCACATTTTGATCTCTTCCAGGGGTAATTTTTCAGTGCCGCCAGAAATATTTTAACACATTAATTTTCAAAGGTTGTTCTTCCAAGCTGTTGTTATGTCCAAACTCGACGTACCAATTGGGTTTCTGTAGTGTGGAAGTTGGGTAAAATTTGCGATGTTTTGAAATGCCTGAAACTGGTTTTGTTCTAACGGCCAAAACATTCTCATTTCAGCTTATCCCAGTTTTGTTACTGTGTGATAAAGAGCTAAAGTCAGTGTTTATATTGTGTTTGTGTTTTATAAACAGACGACACCGCGTCTTACCGAACTAGCGAGTTAAAAATGTGTTATTTTCCGCCAAATTCACCATTCGAAGGAGGTCAACATACCGTCTTTTCAAAGTTTCCTCAATTTCGCAAAATTTAACAAGCTGTTGAAACTTTTAATGTTATTTTTGAAAATATTTTACTATAGATGTTACTTGGGGAAAATATGAAGGAATTCGAAATTTCATGACTGACGCCCAATTCTCCTTAATTTCAGACATCGGCTCTTAATTTCCTTAACTACCATAGCGATCACAAAATAGCTGATTATCTTGATACCTAGCTAGTTTGAGGTGTTATGCCACTGATAACTAAAGCGATTCGTATTACTGAACATACTAATACTCCGACAGACCATATTTATATTAATATGCCACAATCCTGGCGATAAGTCGTTGGAACACCTTCTCTTTTGCAGTCTAAAACCCATGATTTCAACTACGTTACGAGATAAACAGTCCATTGTCTCTCACATTGGAACTCGTTCATCCCTGTTTTTACTCCCAGACAAAAACACGTTATCAGTACATGCCCTCAGCAAACAGTCGTAGGTTGTGCACACATTCTTTATTAGTTATTATTTTCAGGTTCTCCCTTATGTACTCAAAACTTCACCAGCTTTATTTGTACCAACAGTAAAACAATAAATTTCAAAATATTACAAAAATAGAAGGGAGTACAGGCTGCCCCAAATAACCATAGGGGCTAAAGAAATAGGACAGCCACACTCTGGTGATTAAGCTAATATAAAGTAGAAGGAAAGGTTACGTTTATACAAACGTTGGCCGTGTAGCACTTATATTTTAAACAGAATTAAAGTAGGTCACATGCACACATATACGCACACACACGTCAAAGCAAACGACACATAAAAGACTGAGGAAAACAAAATGTCAAAAACAACGGAAGGCCAGAAGAATTATGATGTTAAGATAATGAGAATTTTTAATAGTTTTCAATAAGAATTAGCTTGAGGTTTTCCTTAAAATGTTTGAAAGGAAGAAGCGTTAGGTCATCACTTATATCATTCCAGACTTTAGCACCCTGAAAACGTATATTAAAAATTCCATAATTGGTTCTGGCTTTCGGAATTGCATAAGTCATTTTGCTACATAATCTGGTATTATAATTATGTACATTCCTAACAGGATCAAAGTAATGGTCAAATACAGGAGGTAGGAGTTTATTATGAAACTTATGCATAAATACTGCCAGTTGAAGGGCTATAATATCAAACAGCTTAACAACTCTTAGATCTTTAAATAAAGGACTTGAATATTCATTAAAACTAGTAAAAGTAATTACTCTTAAGGCTTTCTTCTGTAATATAAATAAAGGTTGTAAAGTTGTCCGATAAGTACTGCCCCAAGCAATTATGCAGTAATTTAAGAAAGGTTCAACTAGAGCATAGTATGATAAAAGGTGTTTATAAAAAACGTTGAAACTGATCTAGATAAAACATTATTAAAAACTGAATTTTCGACTGCAACTGCGGTCTTCATCTGAGCATAGTATAGTATAGTATTTTGGTACTTATGAAATAACGGAGCTTAGAAAGAATGCCTATGCTTCTCTTGACTTTTTTAGAAGTATAAGTAATATGAGTCTTCCAATTAGCATTATAATCTATGTAGACTCCAAGGTATCTAATAGAAGTTTCTTGTGTTAACACTTGATTGTGTATAGATAACATGACCTGTTTGGGCAAACAAGCATATAATTCAGGAATAATAATAATAATAATAATAATAATAATAATAATAATAATAATAATAATAATAATAGCTGAACAAAGTAACGCCGAGAATTTGCATACGTACTTAGAGCCCGAAGATCCCAAGAGTCCTGTTTTGACACCAATGGACCTTAACCCTTGTGCGTACGAGATCCTGGAAGGTGCAACATCAATACTTACCTCAATCAGCCCAATTATTGGTGAATTTGGACGCCGAAATATCGACACGAGAATAAAACAAAGGCCCACCAGGACGGACGTTAAGAACATCAACGTCGCTATTGATGTGCTGATGAGGCGTGAAGTCGAACATTCCATGGACCCAACTACCAATCCCTTTGGGTATTTATGGATGGCCAATTGTATTCTTTATTCGGTCGTCGCGGCATTTTTGATAAACAAAGGATGGAAAAAA
>NC_090885.1:44483703-44488703 GCF_036669925.1 Montipora capricornis
CTCAAAACTACAACTAAACAGGGAAATCGTATTAGATTATCCACTTCTTGATATTAAAAGCAAGGCTGCAAGACTCACTGCCAAATCAAGCGCATGCAATGAATTAGAATAGGCAATAACGTTTCGATTCGCTGACTTCACCAAGCGAAACGAAACCTACATTACAAGATGTTAATTATGCATATTATTTCTATTGTTCTTTGTTCATAGAAGTTTCATAAGTTAAGCTTTAGCTTATAATAACAAGTGACCTGCTTACCATTGCCGGCACTGCTTTCCCTGCAGAGGGACCGTAACAGCTGGCGCTTTCCTATAGTTGTCACTCCGAGCTCAAATAGTTGAGCGTCAGACAGATTCTGAACGACTTCAAGTGTTATGTCCTGCGCTACTTTCTATGGAGAGCGACGTCAGGATTCTCCTCATGGCCGACATGGTTTGCCAAGCAAACTCGAGCTGCTTGAGTCATTTTGCGCGCAAATCTTTCTCGAGATTTGATTGGTTGCCAAAATTGCTGGTCGATAATTAATCGATATTAGCATGGGCAGCCCAAGTTCGCGTCACAAGAGAGCGTGTAATAATTAATTACTAGTGGGAAGATGACCTTTGAGTGCAAGCGGTATGGGGTTACAGGCAGCCATTGAGAATTTAAACGCATTATAAGACTTAATTTGTATGGGAAATAAAAATACGGTCGATTATGAAGCCTCAAAAAACGCTCAATTTGACGTTGATTCAATAAACTGAATAAAACGTACTCACCTCTGGTGTATTCTTGTGCGTTTGGGTGCTTATTATACCGTTTCGGGAATTCCGTGTTTTCACTGTCCAAGGCAGCACACTAAGATTTCGACCGTAAGCTCGCATGGTCAGCTCAGAGGCGGTTTGCGCCTTGAAAATCCATCCCAGCTGCGAATTTTTCACGCAAAGCTAAAGCCCCATCATTTGCGAACCTTGGTGAATGTTTCGTCGTCAAAAATCCCCACGCACTTGGCTGGAAATGAGCATTTTCTGCTTCCGATCCCACGATAGCTGATGAATTTAACAGCTGAGAAGAAGAGAAGCCGCTGTGGCAGAAAATGGCAGAAAATGCTCATTTCCAGCTAAATGCGTGGGGATTTTTGACCACGAAAAAATCACCAAGGTTCGCAAATGATGCATGAAAAAATCACGGCTGGGATGGATTTTCGAGGCGCAAACCGCCTCTGAGCTGACTACGCGAGCTTATGGTCGAAATCTTATTGTGCTGCCTTGACTTCGTCTTAGGACAGTGAAAACACGGAATTCCAAAACGCACCAAAACGCACAGGAATACACCAGAGGTGAGTCACTTTTATTCATTTTACTGAATCAACGTCAAATTGAGCGTTTTTTTAGGTTTCATAATGGACGGTATTTTATTTCCCATACAAAGTCTTATAATGTGTTTAAATTCTCGACGGCTGCCTGTAACCCAATACCGCTTGCACTCAAAGGTCATCTTCCCACTAGTAATTAATTATTACACACTCTCTAGTAACGCCATCTTGGGCTGCCTATGATATTAGCACTAGCGAAAGAAACGAAAACCTAGCAGGAACGATTGGTGGCTTAACAGTTGCGATTGAAGTTGATCGTGACTCTTTGTACTTTAATGGTGACGATTTTTGCCTAGCAGTTACGATTACAAGTTAACATAAAGATTTGTATTTTTGCAGTTATGATCGCAGTTTAACACCAACGATTAGTAATTTTGCACTAACGATTGTGGTTTGACATGAACGATTAGTAATTCTGCAGGAACGATTGTGGTTTAAAATTCTGCACTAACGATTGTGGTTTAAAATGAATGATTAGTAATTCTGTACTAACGATTGTTTAACACCAACGATTAGTAATCTTGCAGTAATGATTGTAGATTTACACCAGCCATTTGTAATTTTGACACAAATTTGATTCTCCATAGAGGGCAAATTGTTTTATTCTCGATCGTCACTTCCTAAAAGTTCCTTCCGCTCTCCTTAAAAACTACATATTATTTGTTTGCTTTTGCGTCAATATTTGTTTTGCATAAAGCAGGCTAACAAAATCTATAAGTGCTACACGGTCAAGGTTTCTATAACACGTAACATTTCCTTGTACTTGTACATGTTCATTGCCGTGACTTTAAGGTCTTCAGTTCCCACGGCTTGCTCCCATCTGACCTTGTAGCTCAGTCGGTAGAGCGGCGGAGATCTAACCCGAAGGTCGTGGGTTCAATTCCCACCCTGGTCAGAGTTTTTCTCTGTCCTTGTGTGGGCCCATTTCCATCAGTAGGGCTAACGCTCACATGGTTCATATGGGATAGAAATCTAGCACTTCACATTACCGTCTATTCAGTTAACTCTGTTTAAAATATAAGTGCTACACGGCCAACGTTTCTATAAAACGTAACATTTCCTTGTACTTTAACAAAATCTGTACTTTGCTTAGTTTGCATTTGTGAGCGTTAAAATAGAATTTTTGGTCGTATGTTCGTGATAGCAAGTACCCTGCGAGCAGTTGGTTTCCCTATGCTTCCTGAGAGAGAAACCACTGTAAGCAACCGTTAGTTTCTTTGAGTGGCCGCAGTCGAGCGCCAAGGACGAAAAAATTAAATTTGAACCGGTAAAATGAGTTAGTTATTAATTTTGTTTTGGTGCTTGCGCGTGCGTTCAGCTACATAACTGCTGCGTTTGGGAAGGCCGGCTGTGTAGGGACTTCCAGCGAAATAAGTTGAAGTGATGTCAAATACATCACGTGGGGTGTGACGTACTTTGCACATGCTCGATGGAAAATCAAACAGTTGCTCGCAGTGGTTTCTCCAGGAGGGGGGGGGGGGGGGAGCAATTTCCCATACATTCCAAACGATGTTCTCACAACATGCAAAGCAATCATGGAGGCATCTGTCAGCAGACTCGGGTATTGCGCATGAGCAGAATTTGTCATCCTGAAGTGTAAACAAAACAAGAAACATGGCGGCCGATGCCGATGCGAAATGTGGTGGCCTCTTTTTAGTTTATTCAACGTTTTTTCTTAAATTTGGAAGCCCTTCAATTTGGAAAATTTACTTCTTGGCGGACGTCGTTTTTAACACACAGTTTCTCCGAGATCAAGGTAAGGCAAAATTTTGTAAATGTGTATGTCTTCGCATTAAAAAAGCCTCTTGAGCTAGTACGCTTAAACATATTGGCTTGGTGATAAAACAGGTTGGTGAGCAAACAGTAGTTATCCCCGCTGTATAGTAACTCGCAATTTTTCAAGTTCCACTAATTTTTTTTGTCTTTGTAAAATGTCAATTGGGCATTCGATTTATGGTATTTGTAGTAGAAACACCTACTCAGAGATAGACATTCCTTTGTGTTATTTGATAACTAAACCTACGTTTTACTTTGTAATTTGTTTCAGCCAGCATTTATTACCTACTATGAAAAGAAATTCCTTCGCGGAAAGAGAATATTGTGAAAACCAGCTTTCATTGAGTGTTATACTGCGAGGCATTTAGAATTGTATTGTGTTGCCAACCAATCCCACTCTCTTAAGGAAGAGTTCTTTTGCTTGCATTGTTTGTTTTCAACTTCAAATGTATTACTTGTCTTTGAGGATGTTCATTGATACTCCTGGGGCGAGATTCCTACATAAAAGCGATGGAGTGCTCATTAGAATTTTTAAAACAAAGCCTTAAAACGAACTAGAATAGTCTTTCCAACAAACTTTTGTTTGGCTTTGTATAGTCTTTTTAGCCAGAAAGGTACTAAGGTAAACTCTATGATCAGGTTAGTTTTTGTTGTTTGTTATTTTTTATATTTTTTTGTCACACCACAGGCATAATACAAAGATAATGAATAAAGAAAAAGAGAGAAGAGAAGAGACGAGAAGATAGAGTTTTAAACATTGTAAGTGGTTCAGAGTCACAGATTTTAATTGCGTTTCGGTCAAGGCAGAATGGAGCACACCTGTCACTTTTTCTAGGATTCCCCCTCCCCTCCCGTTGGTTTTGGTTATAAAATTGTCAAACCAGTTTCAATTTTATTTTTCTTTGCTCCACTTTGTGATGACACTGAGACAACAAAAAATGAGAATTAAATTGGTTGAATTAAAAGTTTTCTAATCAAGGTTTTTTTTTGGAAAAAAACAAAACAAAACAAAACAATTACATGTCTGGAGCAAATTTACACAGTTTCAATTTAAGCAATTTCTATTTCTTTCTTGGTGAAGTCAGTCATGTTCTCACATTCTGTCTTCCACTGCATCCACAGTGCCAGTTTCAGCGAGCAAAATTTGTCTCTTGTTGACATTGTGTTTTTCATTTCTCACAGGATAAAATAACAGTTGGATTGTTCTATCACCACTTATTGCAATTTTCCAGCTGGGAGGGAGTTTTGTTATCAATAAAGAGTATAAAAATGGCCCATGTCAAGACGATGACATGCCATTATGCGGAGGACATTTCATTAAGGGTTGATGACTGAGTGTTAGCTTGTTGCGCACGGAAATGTTTGAGGCCTTGACTGCAGGATAAATAAAATTCTTGTTTCTGATCATTGACTGGACATCACTAGTATAAGTCACATTGTCTCCGTTGTTGCACGTAACATGAAATGTTCTGTTCAAGAAGTTGGACATATGGTGTGAACAGCCATATGGCTGGACACACTTGATGTTTACCTGACATGAACAGCACAGAATATATGCTATTTCACCCGTCTCATAATTCATGTGATTGTCTCTATCCCAACTGTAATGTTCAAAAAGCACATGTTCGGGTTGGCTTCATCACTTCCACTACAGGCAGTTAAGGGGTAACTGCCTGCATCATTGATACAGCCAGCCAAGCAGCTCTGTTTACCGCCACAACGCATGTGCAACTGTAATAGCAGTTGTAGCAAACGGGAAGGTATGTTGATAGTGGTAGTGGAATTCCTGTATATACACATGAATTCCTTGAATTTCAATTTGCAAGGTCCAAAAGAGATCCTCACGGTCGAATCTGAGGTCAGTCTTCT
>NC_090885.1:44506203-44518703 GCF_036669925.1 Montipora capricornis
CTATTTTGCATTGAATCCCTGGAAATTGTTGTCATGTGTTCGAATTAAATGTTAGGTTAGCATTATGTTAATAATGTTATTATTCCTTTCGCTTGACATCTGTATATTTTATTGCTAATCGGTAGTCTTGTTGATTTGTTGTCATTGTTTGTACTGAGTGAGCTATATTTGTTCTCTTCTCTGTTTGAAGTTTTTCTCTTCAATATTTTTGGAAGTTGTTTTGGAAATATTGATCTTATATCATACAACCTATGATTCAAATGATTTTGTTTCTTATCGGGGTCAAACGTTCCGGTATTGACCAAGATGTGCAAGCTGTTTGTGTATGTGACTCGCTTTCAACGGTTGCAGTAGTCTTCATATGAACAAATGATTTGCCAAAAATTGCATGGTAAATAATAGTATTTCTTTTTTATATTATTATAAAAAAAACAAAAACGAAGAATCAAATACAATGAAGTTTAGTTATTAGAAATATACATTTCTGTTCTTCAAGCCAACTTTTCTTCCGTTCACTTGTAGGAAAGAACAGAATTGTTGCTTGTTTTCTCCCGAGTGGCTACATCAAGCAGAAAAAAATTACATACACAAACGCGCGCACAGCATGCCGCTCGACAGAGAGTTTCAATTTCTTGCTCCATAAGCTAGTTAGTGCTCTCAAACAGGGGATCTTTCTTCTGATTGCCACAACAAAGCTTAAATTTCCGCCTTATCTTTTCAGTAAATAAACAAAACAGGACAAAATTAGCAAAGCCTTGGCTGCTGTCACCAACACCCTGGAAAGAAATGATAAGGCTTAAATGAAAAAAAAAAATCAAAGTATAAAAAACTCACCAACTCACATAAGTCTTTGCGCTCCCTTCTGCGTAGCACTTAATGTGTTGATGTTTCTAATTTCAGTACCAAATAATATTTTATATCGTATGCGTTGGCACATACTTTAGGGACAATTCTAGACAATTTAATTCGGACATGAACATGATATTCATGCAATTACGTAAAAAAAAAAAAAACTACATGTCTCCAGCACATGAAAATATGGTAGGCTTTTTATCCTTCAAACACCCCCCTCCCCTGCACGGGGAAGGGCAGGGGCAATGATACGAGACGGCAAGGAAAAACGGGATTGTCCCAAGCCAATTTCTCTAAGATCGCAGTAAAAATTCTGTAAAAAGCTAAGTGAATGGCATGGTATTGTAATCACAGCATTTTATAACAGTGTTACACCAGCATGTTTAATTAATTGATGGATGGACATAGTTTTTGACTGGTTAACGCATTACCCATTCACTCGTCAGGTGCCCCAGGAGCCCCCAGATGAGGAGTAAACTCTGTTAAGTCTCACTCCCAGGCGTCAATGGTTAAAAGAAAAATACAAATAAAGTAACTAAAACGAAGTGATTTTGAATAACAATTAACTTTAAGAAATTGCTATAAAATATATTTAAAAATGCTAAAATACTAAAAACTTTGTGTAAAACGAAGACGTTGGCTAAGTTTCATTATCAAGTCAAGGTTTTTTGAAAATTACAATCTATAAATACTGAAAGAACAACAGCTGATAAAAAGGTATAGGGAAAGATGAAAATTAAACAAAAAGATTGGCACGTGTGGAATCCGTCTGGATATTAAATCAGGCTTCAGACTCTTAATGAAGAGCATTTCGTAAACTATCAAAGCAGCAATCAAATTTGCCCTGGCACTTTCTTAAGACTCTAAATTGTTTTTTTTTCAACTGTGAGCTTCCAAAAAATGTCGGCCAATTGCCGAATTTTTGTGGTCAGCAATGTGTTGTGAATGTGTCGGGCTGTAAATCCTACATAATTTGCATCACACAGATCACATTTAAAATAGTAAACAACACATTGCTGATTCACAACTAATGGCTTGATTTGCTCCAATTTTTTTTGCTCAAAAAAACCGATTGCACTGTAAAACCAATCTTATGACTAATACCCTGTTCACACAAAAAAAACATGTTTAATTAAACAAAGTTTAACGAAGCCATGTTTAATTGAACATGGTTAACTGATCAACTCGTTCACGCCGAACTACAAGAGCTGACAACAACGCAGCCTCATGTTCATGCTCAGCCTCGCATTCGTGTAATTGTAATTGACGTAAAATTGAACAACAATGTAAACAAAATGGCGGATGCGCTAAATATTGCGCTTTTGTTTTGGAAAACACGGAGAGAAGAAAGCCGAAAAATCGCGGAAAGTCGCGCAAAGCTTTCCAGGAGACGACTCTACCGATACTTCCGCCGCAGATGTCTTGTCTCATCTGTATTTTTTTTGTTGTTGGCGCGGCAACTATTTCAATGCGCCCCAAGTTTACATCGAGTTTGGAGCAAAAGCAGGTCTCAGTCCTTTTGGGAGGAGACCTGCCAAGGCTGGAGCGATAATGATTGGGTAGAGAACTTCAGGATGTCGAAGGATTCGTTTGAATATCTGTGCGCTGAACTATCACCCCATATCGCGAAACAGAACACGAACTTTCGTAAAGCCATTGCAGTTCGCCATCGCGTTGCAATTACTTTGTATTGGCTTGCCGACTCCGCTCGCTACAGAACAATTGGAAACTTGTTTGGCGTTGGAAAATCCACCGTGTGTACCATCGTGAAACAGGTATGTGAGGTACTTGCAGGTATTCTTCCTCGGTATATTTTCTTTCCACAAAATCAGCAAGAAGTACAAGATCAGATCGATGGTTTTAGAGATCGTGCGGGGTTTCCCCAAGTAGTGGCCGCTCTTGACGGTTGCCATGTGCCTATCATTGCACCTCTCCAAAGTCCGGAAGATTACGTGAATCGAAAAGGATTCCACGCAGTAACACTGCAGGGATTGGTTGACAGCAACTATCGTTTTGTTGACATTTTTGTTGGATGGCTGGCGAAAGTTCATGACGCGCGCGTATTTAAAAATTCACCGCTGTTTTGCCACTGCTGTGCGAGGACTTTCCTACCGCTTCAATTATCTCGAGTCATATCAGGTGTGAGAGTTCCGCCCTTGATAGTTGGAGACTCCGCATATGCGCTCAGTGACTGGCTAATGAAGCCGTATACTGATAATGGAAACTTAACGCGAGAACAAGTGAATTTCAACAAGATCCTCAGCATGACAAGAGTGGTGGTTGAGAATGCCTATGGAAGACTAAAGGGTAGGTTCAGAAGCATTGCAAAGAGGCTGGACCTTAATGTTGAGACTGTTTGTCTTGTCATTGCTGCTTGTTGCGTGTTGCACAACTTCTGTGAAGTCATGGGTGAGGACTTTAATGAGGAGTGGCTGCAAGGTGTACAGCTCCATCTTGGTGTTTTCCCAGTCGACCCAAACCAAGGACAAAACAGGAATGCTGTAGCCATCAGAGAAGCCATCAAGACATCATTATTGTAATTACCGAGCGAATAGCCTGCCATGCAGACATTTTTTTGGCTTATAAGGCAATCTCTCCTGACCTGCCCATTAAGGGATTGTGAGCCAAAAGAATGTCTGCCCGAGAGACAAAAAAACAAAACAAAAGAACAACTGTATCGACTAACACAAACTACTGTGCAGACCAGTTTTAAATTTTGCGTATAAAATTGTTGTAGCTGGAAATTCTATGGTCATGCAAGTTTAATTAAAGAACGATTTTAGCTATTACATGTACCATGCGAATGCAAAAACCATGAACTGCTCAATAATTTTTGACATTAACATTTTAATTGTGAATTTACCAATCACATACAAGATAAAACCACAAAAATATGCAAACTACACAGTTAATCACTATTACAGCAGGCAGTTTTCATCTATGCATTGAGATCTGATGTATGGCTTTTTCCTTGTAACACATTAACATTCCAGAGATAATTCGACTGTTCATGGTTTTTTAATTCACATAGTAAAGACGAACTGCGAATTTATTGAACAGCTTCAAAAACCTCTGATATAGATCTTTTCATTCTTGCAGTGCTATTTAGATTTTGGGTTATCTCGGCCACGAGAATTGGAATATATGAAAAGGGGCAGGGATGCTTCTCGTCTTGCTTAGGGGTGTAAATTTCTGATTTTTGATCTTGCTTAGGGTGTCCCAGGCAAAACGTCTATAGTGTTAGCTATAATGATCTCGTGTAGGGCTGTACATGAAGAAAGATACAACTAAATGTTCACTCCTTAGTTTTCTTGGCATCTTTTGGGGTCAAGGAAAGCTTGAGCCACACCCAGATTTATCTCATTTAGGGATTCTTTTCAAAATTTCAGAAGGGCATCTCTGCCCCTTTCAAATAGGACTCTCCCTCAGGTACTCACCTTCTGTAATAGTCTGGATATTTGGTGGGCCTTGTCAATGCTTCTTGTGGCTATAAAACATCTGGCAAAGTCATTACCCTGTACAGACCATTAATTTTTGCTCTGCACTGCAGTCCATTTGTGTGAGGGAAATCAAATGGCAGCAGTCATTGTTTCGTTTTCCTCAACAACTTAACAAAAGTATTATCAGTACAATTATTCAATTGATCAGCTCACAGATAACACACATGACTCAAATAATTATTTCAATGTATTGCAATATTAATTTTTACTTATTTTAAAATCATACATTGAACTTATAGACAGTTTAAGCTGCTGTAGCTGTTTTGTTGCATTTGTTCTATAATAAAGAATTCTTAACAATATACAGGAAAAGATATGCTATTCTGATTTTCAATTTACAGTGTGGCATGAAAAAATCTACTATTTACTGCATTGAGATGAAATCAAAGACTTAAGACAGGTATAAAAAGGAAACACTGCATTCCTGCATTCTTATGGAAAAATACTATACATGAAATATCAGATAGAAATTGTATCAAGGCCTGCAAAGTCTTGTTTTCTGAAATAAATTTTGAAAAAAAATCAAACTGGCTGAATTTGTTCATGTGAAAAAGCAAGCCAATGAAAATCACAAAAAAGAACTCAATTGCCACAATGTTATAATGTTATATCATAGCTGGGGCAGTGCAGTCACATGTAGATGGAATTATTTTACAAAGATGCTGTAGCTCTGCTTTGGTCCAAATATTCAATTCCATGATGTGACACTGCCCTTTTAGCAACTTGGAATTAATTAACAGAAGAACAGAACTTAAAAAAAAAAGACTCTCTTCTAAAATTTAATTTCAGATTGCCTTTGAAACTTTCTCTGAGCCTGCAGGCAGCTGAGAGCAGTAAGAGGCTGCTGTAGTTCTTATAGTACATTCAACACTTCTGACTGGGGCAAGAGCCGTACGATTAATAATATTACAAATCAAGTGTTTTTCAGGTGTAACAAGAATGCCATATTTTGCGTTTTCCATAGTATAAGAAATTGATGTGTCCCACTCAAGAAGATAGTGCAATTTTGAGAACTTCACTCATATTTTTGTACTCAAGCTAGTCCATGTGATTTCTTATGATATACAGTTTATAGGCATTGCTGTTAACACGTTATTGTCAGTCTGTTTTGGGGTGGACTCTTGATGAATCCGATTTTTGCACATGCACATTGTTGCCCTAAGCAACTATTTATTAGTTGAGGAATATTGGAATTCCCTAGGAATAAGATTTAGAAAAAAATGTGGAAGGTCTAGTGAAAATCTCTGGAATTCTTGGTGGGTAAACATAAATTGTAGGAAATTCTCCAAAAGTAAACACATAAATAACATTAAGTGCATTTCTTGGGGGTAGCCCATGTCTGACCAGCGCATTTTAATGCATTTATATATGGGTATATATGTACATAGTTAATCTAGGGACTGGTTATGAAACCATGGGAATTTCAAAAGCAGGAACAATAAAGTCGCAATTAGATGTTGAACCGACCGTGACCCTGCACAATCTTTTGTTTTTGGTTCACAAGTTAATTTCGAATAAATTAGTCGAAGCTTTTGATTGTTTATCCTGCCGAAAAAAGCCTGTTTTTGTCGGGTTTTGTGCAGGGTCAAGGCCAAAAAAGCGAACAAAAACATGAAACAAAGAAACTTGTCGAGTTTCATAACCAGCCTACATCTATTAACTATGATATGTACCAGTAACAGTGAAAAGCCATATGCATCATTCCTCAACCGAGGAGATACACTACAAATGAACATGTACACAGACTCGATACTAAAATATCTGCCCAATATCAAAAACAGGCATAGGAGACCCCAGCTTAATATTGAACAGTATTAAAAACGGCGGTTAAAAAATGAGCCAAAACATTTTGAGCAATAAATAACAGCGAATTAATTAACGATACAATTCGGATGCCGTAAAATTCAACATAAGAAATATAATTTCAAGGAATGAAAGTTTCAAAATCGCTCATAAGCTAGTCTAATTTCTTTTAACAGCTCGCACAAAATGGCAAGAAACTTACGCAGGTACTTGGTTCTGCTTGTGAAGAACCTGCGCCATTTTCAGGAGAAATTCTTGATCCTCCTTCCTTCGCTTCTCCGCTCTTTCCTCCTCTCGCCTTTCTCTTGCCGCTTCAGCTTCGAGGAAGCTCTTGTCAGCCGCTTGCTGATACTCCACAAAGGACTCAAACACTTTATCAAACTTTGCAAATACATCAGAAGCGGTTTTCCTCTTTTTATTTGCCTTCAATACGGCCGACTGACGGGGTGCCGGCTTCTTTGTTTCATCGGCTTCCGTCGCACCTGAAGGAACACCATGGCGACCGCCAAAACTTCAATGTCTTGCATAAACGTTATAGCCAAGAGAGAAATAAAAAATGTTTGATTTATGGTATAGTTATCTCAATATTACACTGTAATACGGATACACCTGTCTTGTATCTGCTTGTACAGTACGCATATCAAAAACTCTCAAATACGGTATTCAAATATACTGCTTGAACAAAACTTTCACAGACGTCGTCAGATGTAGCTTTTGGACACAATTCTATTGTCTGGCCCTCCAATCGGAGAGCATTTTATAACTCTTACCTGTCACCGCTGTCAAATAATTCAGAGGTTTGTGAAGGTTTTCTGACTTTTCTTTGCTGCTGCCAGGGTTGTTTACGTTCGGCTCAACGTTTTCTGCGCTTGTTATTTCTTCATCATCGACCCCATCTATGAAAATTGTTGCGGACTTTATTATTACCTTTGGTTTGGTACATGGCTTGTCCGACAAAAACTCGTCCACTTCGTCGAAGAAAGCCGGCTTCTTCTTTGGTGTGGCATTTCCCGTCTTGCTGCATTCGTCTTTGTAGTTTCTATAGGCGCTTATCAGAGTGTGAATTCGTGTCTTGCAGCTGCCGTCGTCTCTGTCTTCATAGCCTGCAGCTCGAAGATATGCCGCAATTTCTAGCCATATTGGCTTTTTTCTTGTGCATGATTTTAGCTGGAGCTGGATATTCTCGTCTCCCCACTTTTCAAGTAACAGGAGGGTTTCTTTGTGCTCCCAGATTCTTCCGCGAGTTTTGGTTTCTGCCGCCATTTTGAATGTATTTTATTAAACACGATTGTTAAACTACCTCGAGAGGTAGTTTTGTTAAACACGGTTTTAGACGTGTTTTGTTAAACACGCCCGCAGTGTGAACGGCCAGTCTTATTAACTCTGTTTAACAAAACAAGTTTTAAACATGTTTAAGCTTTGGTGTGAACGGGGTATAAGACGGCATAATTGGTTTCGGAGTGCATTGGCAGCCACTTGATCTTTGAATGGAACACTAATTCTTATTGTGCCACTGTCATTGGTATTTCCATTTTAAGAGGTTTTATAAGGATTCCTTTAGAACCTGCTGGGCTGAAATTTCGCCATGTAATAGGCCCTAAGAGTCTCAAGTCTAATTTAAATATCCAGATGGACTCCATACGTGCCAAACTTTTCGTTTAACTTTCATTGTTCCTTTTTTTACTATACCTTCTTATCAGCTGTTGTTCTTTTAGTATTTATATTTCAAATAACCTTGACTTGATAATGACGTTTAGCCAATTTTGAAACCTCGTCGTTGTTAGTATCTTTTAACATGTGCAAATATACTTCATTGCAATCTTTTATAGTTACATAAAGTAATTAACAAATAAAATTAACTTGTGGTAAAGAAGTACACGCAATAGGAGAGCTAGACTTATGAAAAAGTTCGTTATGCTCAACTCAAAGTACAGAAAAGGTTTGACAAATTCATGTTGTAGATTAAGACCTGCTCTTTCAGGCTAGGTACGTTGCAGAGTCAGATTGTGGCATCAGTCTCGAGATATTAGGCGTCATTTGCTGTGCAACGAGCATGACAACAAGGGTTTGTCCCAATATGTAGATTTAGCCAAGCCTAAAAGTGGAGCTCCCAGGTTTTTTATTCTTACTGGCTGTAGGATAAATAAACATAAATTTTTTTTAAATTGTCCTCGTTTCGGTGTTTCCAGTTACTGCTTAATTAAAAATCATTTTCTTCTCTGCCTAACTTGTGAATTCCATTTCAGAGGCAGCTGTAAAAAGCCAGTGAATCACGCTAAAACTAGAAATCACAGATGTACCAGCTCTTGATGTGACAGATCGTCTTTGTTGGTTCAAGGTCAAAAAAAAAGAGTTTTATTTCTGTACTTTATTCCACTTTATCTCTGAGAACGAGATCATTTACATTTTGATGTATTCATTGCGACAAACCAGTTTGGCTTGGAACTAGAATCGGCAAGAAAGGACAAACTTCAAACAAGATCTCCAACAAATTACCTGGCTGTACGTGCTCTAAACAAACTTCTGAGACACAAGCTAGTGGTGTTTCTCCTCACTTTTTCAAGAACTCATTGGGATTAGTATAAGTGTTTATAACATAAAGGCAAATTGTCTTGTCACTGTCGAGGCACATCGAAAAACAGTTAGCCAAACAGCGCAAAAAAACTTTTGTTTACTCGCATTTCAAAGCCAAACAAACAAATCAATTATTTCTTTATGTCCGAAAACAGTACCTTTGACTGTTATTTAATTGCAGTCGAGAATAAAAATTCGAGTTTCATTCCTGAACAAAGGAAAAAATAACTCATCCGCAAAAATAACAAACGGTTTAGTGTTCAAGAAAGGAATTTGTCGTGAATATGCTCTTCTGTCATAAGCCGTCCAGGCATCGTGCAACCTTATCAGATTCAAAATGAAAAATCTTCTTCAGATAAGACTTATGCCAAAAATTCCAATAAGGCAGAGCAAAAAGCAGCTCTAAAGAAATTAAAAATAGACACTTAGCTTTACGTTTATAGCCCTCCAATGCTTGACTTGAATAACTACGTAGCCACCAGTGTGTCCTGATGACAGCTATATTATGTCAAACCTGGATTGATACCGCGAAAAATGCAGGAAAAACTATTCTCCAAACCACTTTCAACCTGAACATGAAAAGCATCGACTACCAAGAGCTCTTGTTCGAAAAACCTAAAATAACAATGACCACAACCAGGTTTTCTGAGCCGCGAGACTGAGCACCCCCAGTAAACCATTGTTTTAACGAAAACCGCTGGTCAGTAACCTGGTTCTGGTCATTGCTGTCTAAGGTCTTCCCTCTTGTTCAAGTAGTATGGCCATGTAGCTGCGTCGACCCGCAGAAAGCACGCGAAAAAAAAGTCTCGTTTACCTTATGGTGTCTGACGTGGACTGAGGCTGCGATCCAATCAAAAACAAGTAATTGGTCAGCGGTTAACTTAAAAAAAACAGCTGACCTCGATGAGGTTTAACCTGAGTCTGCGATATCATCACGTGATACTGGTCAGCAGATACCTTGTTCTGACAGCTGTCAATTGACCATAATATGGATACCAAATATCAAAGATGTACGCTGTAAACAAACTAGCTTAACTGTCAGCTTGAGTGTGGCCTCTAAACTTGAGCCCGTGATATGGTCACATTGGCATACATGGAGGGGTGGACGGATGGACGTACGGGCGTTATGCAGTCAGATTGGGGACAAAAGGTCCTACACACGTCAAAACCTCTTCTTCAGGTCATCGATTACGTTTTTTTGGAGCGTCGCTTTCTTGGTTGGGTTGTGATGCTCTGTTCATATCGTCGTTCTCTTCGTGTCGTCATGTTGCCTGTTTGGTCGTATTGCTTTCTTTCTGTCTTTGTGTCGTCGTGTTGTCCATTTCGTCGTATTGCTTTCTTCGTGTCATGGAGTTGCTAGTTTCGTTGTATTGCTTTCTTTGTGTGGTCGTGTTGACAATTTCGCCGTTTTCTTCAATTCGTCGACGGCTGCATAACTTAGTCAGCGGTAAGTCAACTTTTCCCGCCAACTTTGCTCAAAATGGCGATCACCGGATAGTTGGAAGTGTAGAAATGTCTCAGTTCAGTCCTTGCCTTTCTCCAGACCTTAATTTAAAGAGAGATGTTTCTTCAGCAGTTTGTGAAGTTGTTCGGCTTATAGAAAACCTTGGGTCATGCAGCAATTATCAAAACCAGCTTGATTACGCTTTGTACAGGTTCGAAGAAATCGTTTTTCTCTGTGTCAGTGGCCAAAACATATGGAGAAATTTCTTACATGACGAGGTCATTCAACTACTAGTCACCGCGTATGGCAGTTTATCCTAAGAACACGATGATAATAGTCGTAGCATGCCACGCTGCCAACCAATTTATCAAGGGTCAACAAGTAGGCCAGCTCTAGATATTCCAAGGGAAACTCTAAAGCTGCACTTGAGCTATGGTTTTTCTCTCAAAAAGATTGCTGATATGTTTGGGACTTCAAGGAAAACAATTAGCAGACAAAGTGTGATGATTTATCAGATGAGGCTTTGGACGCCGCCATGTCTGCTGAATTACAGACCTTTCCTAACTGTGGTATAAGAAGAATGAAGGGTTTTACTTGGACAAGGCATCATGTCATGCGTCGATCAAATTGAAACTTCAGTATCCCCTCCCGGGCATTTGACTATCTTCTGTGCCTGGGAAGTCGGGAATTTGACCGTGTGTGCGTGGGGTGGGGAAAATTGAATAGGTTTCAAATGATTTTTATTTTGGGCGCTAAAGTCGCTTACATGCTATAAAACACGTGTTTGGACGAGATGGAAGAGTTTAAAGGAAGAGATATAGCATTTGTGAGTGATTGGCTCACAAAAAAGGTCTTTATAAAGACGACGTGAGCTGACAACGATTGTTTTTTAGTAGGGTATGACAAACAAACACGACGATAGGATAGGGCATTTGAACAATCCAATCTTCAAAAGTTCAAATGCCCGGCTTTGCCCGGGGGTGGGGGGATGTTGAAGTTTCGAGTTGATCGGCGCATTAGAGAACAATCGAATCGTGTGAGGTCTTCTCTGTGGAGAAGTGATCCCAGTGGCATTCTACTACAGACTTCTCAGCTGAACATCGTAAGCCGGCGGCACTACAGTGTACCTGGACCCAGATCATTGTGGCATTTCGATGGCAATCACAAGTTGATAAGATGGGGATTTGTCATCCATGATTGTTTGGATGGATATTCAAGACGAATTTATGTTTTTGAATTGCTGCACTAACAACAAGGCAGCCACGGTATTACAGTTATTCCTAAATGCAATTCAAAACTTTGGAATTCCTTACAGGATAAGAGGTGATCAAGGCACTGAGAATATTGAAGTTTCCAGGTACATGACATCCCATCTCAACAGAGGGCCAGGGAGAGGCAGCTTCATTGCAAGGAAAAGTTGCCATAACCAGAGAATTGAGAGGTTCTGGGGAGATTTGTTTCATGGAAGTACCTTCTTATTCTATCACATTTTTTGCTATCTAGAAGACACGGGATTACTTAACTTGAACAGTGCAACTCACTTATTCTGTTTACACTTTGTAGTCACTCCAAGAATAAACCAGTACCTTGAAATGTTTCGATCTGGCTATAACCATCCCCTCTCTTCAGAATCAAACATGACACCCATACATGGGGTCCCTCAGAAGAAAGCTTAGCATCATTTGGTGTTGATTATGATGGTCCTCTCCCATCACGTGAGTATGATGGTGACACCTGGAATGAAATTTCAGTTCAAGTCCCTGAAATTCCATGCCCTTTGGATGATGCAGCATTCAATAGAATGAAGACTGCAGTTAATCCCCTTGAAGATTCTTTGTGCTATGGAATTAACATATATACCAGATCATGATAATCTGTCAATACTTGCTGTAGCAAGACTAGCACATTTGGTCTTTGTCATGTTGTGTGAACTTTGCACAACTCACCCTATAGTTTTCCGCTTGCTAGTAATGACTTTTTTTAACAGTTAGAGCAACACTGTGTAAAAATTGAAAGCTGGATATTCTTATAATGGAAGCAGAACAATTTCACACGAAGAGAGGAATGTTGAAAGCCATGTGCCCACATGTGGTTGACTAAATGGAGCAGGAGAGGGGATAAAAGCACAGATCTTAACAGTATAACTGGTGCACAGACAAGCAAGGATTGCAGAGTTCATACAGTTGATGTGCTGTCAACAAGACCCAAAGCATTTTTGACTGATTCTTTTACTGCTTTCAAGTCTGTAAATATTTAATTTCTAGCAACAATAAAGTTGAACATTATCTGATTACCTCTGGAGGTAATAAAAGCCAGTAGTTTGCAGG
>NC_090885.1:44523703-44531203 GCF_036669925.1 Montipora capricornis
GGAGGATCAGGCTACAGTCATAGTTAATAGCACAGTTCTCCTTAACAGTACTCTATATTCCATATATTCCCACAAAAATGTTGCTATTTCGCTCGTCTTTGGGTTCAAATAAGCGCTTAGTAATAACCATTGTAATCCTAACTTTCTTTTTCATAGGATTACAGACTGTAAAGTTCGGTTTTAAGACCATTTACCACAGTACTCCATTGAACGAATATAAATGAGAACTTCATTACTCAATTAATCTTTAAGTTCCTGCAATAGAAGGGAGTACTGTTCAAAATAAAGGAATTTCTCTATTCCAGGGGACAAATTCATTGTCAGTTATTTCAAGTAGTATCGAAATGTACCGCACTGGCCTCGAAAATCCCCAAATACTTGTGGAGTACTGTGTGGAACACCGTTTTGTCTTCATTTATTTACATTCGTAGAGAATTATGTCATTGTTTGTGTCGCATAAGAAAATGCATTTATTTGATAAAACGGCAAAAAACATAGAATAACAACAAATTTTCAGTACCAAACACATGGTTTATATGTCTTGGTGAAGTTTGAATTAAGTTTTAAGAAAACCCTTGCTAATATTATTACCATTGTGGAAGTAACGCAAAGAACAATACGTCGATCGTTAACACTGAGGTCTATTGTCTTCTAAATATTTTGTAAATTAGACAGGAATTGTACCTCTAGATACCAAATGTATGCTGCAATACATTTCACTGGTGGACTTCATGAAACAGAAATGGGCAACATGACGACATGAACAGAGCATCTCAACCCAACCAAGAAAGCGACGCTACGAAAAAATGAAATCGATGACCTGAAGAAGAGGTTTCGACGAGTGTAGGACCTTTCAACGCCACGAATTCTAAGTTCCTATTTTGTCCCCAATCTGACGCCATAGGTCGCATACCATATTTTCTTAATTAAGGTGGTCCGTGAGCGCGCGCAGAAAGAGCTCCGCTAAAAATGCCCATGACTCCTCATATATTCAAGAAAGGGCAAGATACTACAGTGACTCACTACTCGTTCGTGTACATTTTAGCATAGTCAAAATTGATCAGCGTTTATAATGTGCACTGGAAAAAATACCCAATTTCCACATCTACTCAGTTTCCATGCTTGGTTATTGTATGGTAAATTGTTGGGATAAAATATTCCACAAGAGAGATTGACAGGCAACAGCCAAAAGGAAGTGCACTGCCACATTACAGGAACAAAACTGAAGAAATGGAAGTTGACAAGTTTGTAGAGAGGATGGTACAAGATGAGACTACTATTTCCTTAATGTGGTTTGCAAAAGGAGGCTGTACTCGAAATATTTTTGAAGAAAGTAAGAGTGCAGCGACGACCGCAGAAAGACATTCCCCAGAAACAACAAGATGTCTTGTCCACTGACAGTGCAAGTGAATCATCGTCCAGTTCCAGTCCTCCTTTATCTCAGTTAGACAGGGTGAAAAGATACAACTTTTAATTTGATTTGGTGAGTGCATTTAAAGGATTAGACAGGGTTAGATTTCAGAATATGGATGTTTGCTGTTTAACGTGGTATTAATGGAGCTTTATCGGAAAATGCGTGGGTAATGAGGTGACTGTAAGGTGGGATTCCACTGTAGCTCTATCTTTAAGTTAGTCTATCAGCCTGAAGGTTTAAATGACAATATTTTGAAAGAAAGCTGTATTTGAGATTTGTTGCATGTTTCATTAACTTCCACTTATTTTTTAACCCAGAGTAAAGCTGAATTGATAGTGATGATAGTCCTGAGAAAATCATCAATCAAAGATGTTAAAATGGATCAGCTGCATGAAATGGGAAAATGTTCAACCTTGGATTACGCAGAGGGAAGGACAAAATGATTCATATCCGAGCCATTGCAATTTCGTTCAACAGTGAGGGTTACATCATAATTTCTGAGGAGGCGGATCTGGGATGCCTAACATGTAATGATGTCAAGATTGTCAAGGATATTAATCTTGAAGATTGCAAGTCCGGCTAAGGGCACTTACTATGCATGTATATGTGACTGCAATTTACCACCAAGTTGGATGTGTTCAGTTAATATCCTAAGAAGTGTTACTGAAATCCAAAAAGAAAATTGGGGGTAACCATGCATTTTTTAAAGTAAATCAATCAACAATATTTGTAAAAAGCTTTATTTCATAGGCACTGAGTTTTCCCACAAAAAATCATAGTGAATAAAATTCGTACTGATTCTAAATGTAGCCAATCCGGAACACGAACAACAAAATTTCACTGTGAAGAAATATCGTTCGTCCAATCAACAACGCGAGGGAATAGAACGTCATCCGACAGCCGTTGCACAAAAACCGTGTATGCTTGTCAAATAGGAGAAAAATCTCGAAATGTCGATATATATATATATATATATATGTTCAAATTTCGATGTGTATGTCCAAATCTAAAAATAAATGTCGAAATGTCAATATTTGTGTCCACAGTTTACAAAAATATATGTCCAAATCGATGTATGGATCTCGTTTTACATTGCATCGCTCTAATGTATTTTTTCGACATATATATTTTGCCTGCAGTGTCGACATATATTTTGTCGTGTAAACTTATGCAAATGATCCGTTTCCCGAGAAGAAACAAAGCGAAGCTGTGCCAATCAAAAACATGGTGGCTCAACGGATTCCAAATGTTGATGTCTTCTTTGATTCTCTTGTCCGTGTGATACATGGCGCCAGAAGTCATTTGTTCGCTGATGATATAGATAGCACAGTATTCTGATCTCGTCGACTACACGAGTACAAATGAACATTAACACTTTTTCTGTCAGGAGTAGCAGAATCAAAGCCCAATCAAGAAACTTTCCTTCGAGTTCTACAGATGTTAATTGGATTCATAAGAAATCTCAGAGACATGCTGGATTCTCGGACCTTTCGAAGGGAATTTGAAGTTTATGGGCAAGAATAACCTCAGACTCTCTGTACCAAAGACCGAGATATGTTAAAACTCAAATACAAATGCTGAGACAGGAAGGGTTTTGATGGGAAGATATTGCACGTTACTTTGGAGTTTCTCCCTTTAGATTACGGAGAAGAAGAAGAGAATGTGAACTGCCTGGATACCCTTGTTGCCCGTGTACTTCACAATACACCTCAAGCAGGACTCAAATACAAATGCTGAGACAGGAAGGGTTTTGATGGGAAGATATTGCACGTTACTTTGGAGTTTCTCCCTTTAGATTACGGAGAAGAAGAAGAGAATGTGAACTGCCTGGATACCCTTGTTGCCCGTGTACTTCACAATACACCTCAAGCAGGCCTCAATCTAGTCCTTGGAGCTACGAGAGCTCGAGGACTTCGACTACAACGGGAAAGAATTCGGGACTCAATGATGAGGGTTGATCCAATTACTTCCATCTTACGAAATTCCAGGCCTGTTGTAAGAACCTACAGCGAGCCTTGTCCGAATGCTTTATGTTAAGAGCCAATCTTACCCTTTTGTTCAACTTAAGAGTAATTTCGAGGTCTTCCATGCAAGACCATTTGATTTTTTAAATTCTACATTCCCTTAAATCACACAGCCTTGGTGTCTTTTTAAAGGATCTCAATTCATTAGTTACATTATTGCAATTTGATTGTGTTTTATTGTCCCAGTTATTGGTATCAAGGCTTCAAGTAGGTACATGTATGTTAAACAACAACACCAACAACAACTTTATTTGTACCAACAGTAAAGCAATAAGCTACAAGATATTACAAAAATAGAAAGGAGTACAGGCTGCCCCAAATAACCATAGGGGCTAATGAAATAGGACAGCCACACTCTGGTAATTAAGCTAATATAAATTAGGTCAGATGCACACATATACGCACACACGCGCCAAAGCAAAAACACATAAAAAACTGAGAAAGACAAAATGTCAAAAACAACGGAAAGCCAGAAGAATTATGATGTTAGGATAATGAGAATTCTTAATAGTTTTCAAAAAAAGTTAGCTTTGGGTTTTTCTTTTCTTAGCTTTAGGTTTTTCTTTTTCTTTTTCTTAGAAACTCATGACCATGAAGCGCTCTTTAAACTCTGGTTCAGAGCTGGAGTTCTGTGAGATTATAAATGTACTTATTTGGATGTAACATAGCTCGCACATTTCCTGTGCGTGCAGCTTCGATCTTATTTTTGTCCATATTTGGGCATGAAAATTGATCTCCCAAAATCCGCAGCTTTGTCCCAAGAAAAATAGTTACAACTTACACACTTCAAGGTCATGTGCTACTGGTTGTGGTTATCAAGGTTCCTATGTTGACTTCTTGAGTATCATTATGTATGATAATGAGATTGAAACAACAGAAGATAAAAGTGAACCATAACATACCAGTAATTATTTCCCCAAGGAGAAGGTGATATTAACTACTCTTCTCGTGCAATGATGGGAACAATATATACCAAGTGAAAAGACCTGGCCAAAAAATGTTTTAATTTTATCCAAGTAGGAAAAACTCCAACAAAGTAAAGTGTGAATCCATTTTCCTTTTGATCAAAGGTGAATAACACACACTATCCTGAGGTTGAGTAGCCAATCAGAGCATTCATTGCCACACTACCTTGTAACCTATGTATGTGTAGTACGTTTTATTACTTTGAGTTTATACTTACATAATTATGCAATTTGCACTATTTAATAATATTAATAACTTATTGAAACAAAATAATGCTAACAAGTTTAGAAAAAAACTTGTTTAATTTAACCCATTGACCCCTCATGCGCCCTAGGACGCCCTCAGTTGATGAGTAAAGTCGTCTAGCATTAGACAGATGTTATCTGTGAAGTCTCACTTCCAGGAGTCAATTGGTGAACAGAGAGATGACCAGTTATGAGGTCTATCATGCTGCTTTTTCCATTGATAGTTTAGTAATCTCCAAATTAAAGCTTTACACCCCTTTCCCCCGTCCCTGTATTCAGTGTTATTAAAAAAGTTTAGTGAAATTAATCAGTGATGTGGGGGTTAGAAAACATTTAGTTAATGCCAGGTGTAAGTGCCAAAGGTGTGAGTTCTCTTTTTCTGTCAAGGATGGGACTAATTGTCGACTTTAACTAGAAAACTGCTAAATAGCGATCAGGTTAACACTGCTCGTAGTGAGATAACTTCCATGGCAGAGTGAGAAAGATACTTAAAACTAGAAATCTGGCTTTTATAGAGTAATACGTTATGCAATGGCTAGTGACATTAAGCATACTAATGAAACAAAAGCAAAGCAAAGTGATTAAAAGGTGAAAGCTAACAATAACGGACAAGCACACTAATGAAAAACCTAACCCTAACACTGACACTAAAAGACAAGGGCTTGAAAAAACACTTAGATCCTCCACCAGGCGTAAAACCAGTGTTTAATGTGCCCCCTTAAATGTAGTAACAACCTGGTCTTGATTTCATTGTTCAAAATATATTTGGATGAGAATCACAAGCTGATAGAGCCCTACAGGAGTGTCATAGATGGTGCCATTGATGGGTATTCACGTTTGATAGTTTTCCTAAGTGCTTCCAGTAACAACAAAGCAGACACAGTCCTTCAGTTATTTCTTAATGCTGTTCAACGGTTCTCTCGTTTAAGAACTGGTATGGGAATGGAAAACGTTAATGTAGCACGAGTTATGCCGGAAAGGCTTGGTTTGAACAGAGGAAGCATCATAACTGGGACATCAGTCCACAACCACCGTATAGAGCGTCTTTGGCGTAAGGTGAATAGAATTGTCTGCAGTCGGTTTGTGAACATTTTCTCGTTTTTAGAAAGAAATGGACTCTTCAATCCACTAAGTGAAATCCATATTTGGTCCTTGCATGTTGTGTACCTTCCACTTATTAACAAAGCACTTCAAGACCTAATATCATCTTGGAATCATCCCCCTTTGACAAGCGCATGTAACTACAGTCCAGGGCAGCTCTGGGTTGATGGCATGTTAAGGATGAGGAATCACATTCATTCTGCTGTACAGGATGTATTGCAAGGCAATCAACAACCTGATCTACCTAATTATTATGGCATTGATGAAGAAGGGCCTGTGCCAGCTTTACAAACAAACAACAATGAGGTGGTTCCAGAAAATAGATTTCAGCCAAGTGAATACTCCTTGAGAAAAATTCAAGAAGTTCTTTCTAGTTTGGATGAAGTCCAAGAGATGGAAGGTATACTAGCATACCAGCTCATACTTCATATTGCCTTGTTAAATGATCATGTCGGGTAAAGGGTTTTAAATTTTAAGGTTGGTATGTTACATCAAAAATAATGGTCATAGGCAAATTTCAACACACTAAAATTTGCACATGGTTCTGAGGGTTAGGGGCTCAAAGAAAACCAAAAAGTCTTGATTATCTTTGAAGATGAAAAATAAAATCATTTTACTTTTATTCCCCTTAGCCTCGGAGTTAAGATGGAATAACAAATAAACCAAGATTGGCCTACTGGTCTTGAATTTCATAAAAAAAGGATCACAAAAAGTTTTCAATTTTCTGGAGTCTTGAGGAGATGTAACGTAGAGCAGCTGAGTATTAAATAAGTAAAAAAAAATGACGCCTTCAGTCAAATTTACACTAAATTTTAACTTTTATTATTAATTAACTGGAACTCTTTTACCCTATAGATCATTTTGAAGTGTATTGTTCACATACAGCTGTAGTTATTCTCGCAGTTTTATTCTCAAGGCTACGATAAATAGAATCTAAATAGTTCTTGTTGTAAATTGCTCAGATTCACTTTAAAGTCAACAAAACGTGCCAAACTTGTTATGAGAGATGTTCGATACACCATCTATCACAAAAGCTGAACTGCGAAATCATTGGTAAGAATGTCAAGTGCCATTACTGGTCTAAAATAGGAACAAGGTTGAAATGCTGGGTCCCAGGTATGCTGTAGAAAAAGTAACTCACTCACTCCTTGATCAGTAAAGTGAAAAAACCATTTCCTAAAAGATAAAAAACCTATTTAAACTCAACTACAAAATAATCACACGAAAGTTCTCATAACATCATTGGTGGATTTTCATCCTCTTCCATATCCCACAAACTGACAATTTATACAGCCTTTCATTGCCCTTTTGGAGGAACTGTAATTTGTATGTTCACAAGTTAAGTGTATCATCCCAAAACATGAATCTGCATCTGGAAAGTGCGCCATTGGAAGACGTAAGCTCAGTTTGGTACCCTTTGGAAGAAATGGATCACCAAAAACAAACTGAATGAGATTCTTCAGTGCTGGTAAGCCTGACAGCTCAGAGGCGTTGTCATTGGCAATGTCTTGTTACTCCAAATTGAAAAAAAATGAGCAAAGCCTTAATGATTTTTGTCCCTCTTCCCTGTAATAAAACGCACCCAACCATCAATAATATTTTATTAATCCAAAGAGGGGACATACCTACAATGCTGCTTTGGACAATAAATGCACATGCAATGTTTATGTTCTTCAGTTGCATGCATTTTACAACATAGACAAACCATGATAGTACATTGCATGCAGCAGTACTATAAGAGGGGATAAGG
>NC_090885.1:44543703-44546203 GCF_036669925.1 Montipora capricornis
AAGACTCAGCTATTGTAGTTTAAGTGATTTTCAACCCCGCCAACTCTTACCAAGACGAACTTAATGAAGCTTACGTTACTGGCCTTCCTTCAGAGTCGACAAGTTGTTTCTCAAACACTTATGTCAACTTTTGCTTGACTTGATCTTCTGACATCTCTTTAGAAAATCAGAGTGCATCCAAATAGCATCGTAATCTCTGCAATTCTGTTTTCTGAGAGCCTCTTGGCACTTTCCTCAAGCTGGGAGATGGCAGTAAGAAAACGTCCTTGTTGAACAGCGGAGAAGTCATACATGTGCTCGTAGAGGTGAACGATTAACTCGAACCCCGGGCATATGGAAGTGTTCTCTGGCGACACAATCGTCTTTGAGTGATACTGCCACCATAATTTGCTACAGGGTTGAAACTACAAGCAATTTCTCGCGAAGTACGGCTGTTGGCGGGAAAAGCTGCGGGATCTGGCATGGGTCGTGATCTTGGAAAGTTAAATCTTGATGACAAGTCTTTGTTTACGTTCCGGAAAGTACCCACAACAGTAACGAGCGGGGAGCACTATTGTTGCTGGAATCCTGTTGAATTGAAGAACCTGGCCCCGCTTCTCTTATCTCTGAACTAACAAGTTCTCTCACAAGGCGCTGGATTCTGTCTTCCTCCATTGCTGCCATATTTTTGTGCCTCACGTTCGTTCTTCTCGGGATACGGATCAGTTCATTTGCATAAGTTTACACGACGAAATATATGTCGAAAAAACACATTAGAACGAGGCAATATAACACGAGATCCATACATCGATTTGGACATATATTTTTGTAAACTGTGGACACAAATATTGCAAGTGCAGATAAATATTGTTATTTCGACATTTATTCCTATTTGACAAGCATACGCGGATTCTGTGCAACGGCTGTTGGATGACGTTCCATTCGATACGTTCATTCATCACTAGTGAAATTTCATCGTTCGCGTTGCTGATTGGACCAACGATATTTCTTCACATTGAAATTTTGTCGTTCGTGTTCCTGATTGGCTACATTTAGAATCAGTACGAAATTTATTCACTATGATTTGCGTGGGTAAATCTCAGTACCTAAAAGAAATGTGTGGTTACACCCAATTTTCATTTTGGATTTCAGTAACACTTCTTAAGATCTGCTTTTCCCGCAAATTCAGTAAACCGCGCAAAAATACCTTTGAATTAGTAGGCACCGTCCTTAACTCCACTTTAGAGCAAAATGGCCCAAGGAATAGTCGTTATCAAACCTTAAGGCTTCTTTAAATTGCAGAATGGTAAATTCTAATAACAACAACTAGTTGTTGTTATATTTTTTCACACGACATGTTCTAAATTTAGCCCAAGCCAGGCTGGCTCACCTCATGTAATACCGGGCTGAAGCTCATCCCAGCAAACCCGACCATCCCAGCTGACTGGGCTGGCCCGGCTCATGTAATCGGCCCCTAAGAGAGTTTAGGCGCGAAAGCAAGCAGGTGTGTGCGCTGCAGCCAGCCGGCATTTCCCACGTTCAATCGACATAGTTGCGTGGCCTGTGCAACAAAGATTTTTACGCAGTAGAAAGTTTTAGAAGTCGTGCGACGAACATAGAGATGTAAAAGGTAAGCTTGGCGTTGTGTACTAGACAAGTTAGTGAGCAAAGGAACAGGTCGAGAAACTTTCCTCATTGAACGTGCTATGCAACCATAGCGATCAATGAGGAAAACTACTTCGTGAAAGAAAAGATCAGAGTCACCTGACTGCTCCTCTTTGTGACCAATCAGAGGCAGGGAGTTCGAGAGCTTTTGGAACTGGTTCGGAAAGAGTAAGTGCCCAAGGGTTTTTCCCGTTCTATTGTCCCGACTAGCTGCCCCTGGACCTCAGAGGGATGGATCTAGGACAATTGACGCCATTCACTCAATTGCTTAAAATGTCAGCGTGTAAACGCAGTTTATTATATGTATGTAAAAAACGAGGTTAAAAAGCTGAAAGCAAATCAATAATCTTCCCTCTGATTGTTTATCGGTTGCCACATATCTAGGGTCACTCATTCAAAGCAATTCCTCTTTTTCGGCTATAGAAGCCGCCTTTTATGGCATTCGTTTCATAATTCTTGCGAATCTATTCTTGTTAAAGGCGTTTTGGAATCAGCTAAAAGAAGCCTCTCTAAACCAGTAGTGAAAAAAGAGACTGTCACTCCTGATATGATTTTGGCAATGTGTGAGAAGTTTGCTTGTGTTCACGCTAATATGTCTGATTTACGTGCTGCTGCTGCTATTCGTGTTACAGCTTACGCTGGTTTTTTGCCCTTTGATGAGCTTGCATTTTTGCTCAAGTTTTGTGACGGGAAATATGTTGAGCGTCAGAGCGTGAGAGTCAGACGGATATTTATAGAAATGGTAATGCTGTTGTGTTGGCCAGGACTGAGAATTTTACTTGTCCATTTAGCTTGTTGAGTAGATACGTGCAGGCTGCCAACATTGATCTATCGTCAAGCTTGAAGTTTTTTTCAT
>NC_090885.1:44548703-44558703 GCF_036669925.1 Montipora capricornis
TACATTGCGGCAAAGGCCGGTGTAATTCTCCCTCCGAACTTCACTGAATATGCAATCTTTTAAGCTTGACATCTTAATTTGTAATTGAGATAACCTAGCATTTTGTCGTTGGACCGTTTGGCAATAGATTTTTAAAGAAAAAAAAAAGAAAAATACATTATTCCTTTAACGTGTTTGCCCATGAAGGTTTCTTTGGTGATTTTTTCGGGTAATATCTTCAGTTGCAGTGTATTTCTAGAATTGCGCGCAGTAAAATCATGATAAGTTTGGCTGTTAATTTTTTGATGGAGTACGGACAGTAAGATGGACTCGCAAAGTTTATTTTATTGTTGTACAATTGATCTCTCTGGAAACATGCCATTTTAGTTTCTGGAGTGCGAGTTTAAAGTTGAATCAACTGGAAATATTATGAAGTGTGCAAACAAACCGTGTCACGTACAGTAAATAAATAAAGCGCACCGTTTGATACACAGATATTCAAAACATGCATTCGTGTAACTTGCGATTTTATCAGCACCTCCTCCTGTTGATATATATGTCCCTTGTCTCATCTAGGAAACCAATATGCATCGGCTTTCATTGCCATTTGAAACTGAGAACCAGCTATTTAGCTTTCAAAACATCAGGGAAGTTTGTGCCAAAGTACTTTCAACCCCATGGCCACAGAGCTCGACAACGGAATCGCTAATTTCACTCGTTCCAGAGATTCAAACCCGATTCTGGACAAGTTATGAGATGTTTCAGATGGCATATCTCCATTTATACAAATAAAATCAAGTTGCACCGTCCACGGCATTGTAAGAACAAAAGGGAGCAAATCTTTTCGTACACTTATGGCGGATTAGTCTCGAGGAGTTCGCGAGAGCTCCGCGCAATCACGATGGCATTTTCACTTCCGGCATTTCAACAGCCAATCAGATCACGAGTTTGGTCGGCCAAAATTTGGCCGACCGTCCGGAATTCTTGAGAGACTTTTGGTCAGGCCCAATTTTAGCGAGCGACGACATAAGAGAACATATTGGCGAAGCTAAAAATGGGCCTGATCGCAGGTTACTTTTTGAATTAATTCCAGCTTATTTGAAAGAAATTCAGGAATATCTTGCAAGACTTGCACGCCGTATTCTAATATAGGTCTTATTCTTGTCAGGTAAACTTTGAGGATTCCATCTCTATTAACATTAAGTTTTTTAAAAATCCCTAGGGAATACAGGCGCCTCGAGGCTTTTTTCGATATGTAATCAATATGCTCGCTCCACTTTAAATCATTACTGATAATAATACCGAGTAGTTTATAAGTTGTTACACGTTCAACTGTGTTATTACCTAGGACAATTGGGCTTCAGGAAATCGTTATGTTAACAATGCCGATCTAATCAAGTGAAGCCATGATCCTCGCAGCTATGAACGCAGTTTTTGCAATTGCGTAGAGAAGCCTGAAAATTTAGGACTTCAACGGGGTTTGAACCCGTGACCTCGCGATACCAGTGCGACGCTCTAACCAACTGAGCTATGAAGCCACTGACGTTGGGAGCTGGTCACTTGTAGGTTCTAATGTTCCCGTGAGGAATGAATCAATAATGAAATGATATACCGGTATGACATGGATCATGTATGAACTGCGGATATGAAATCAAGTGAAGCTATGATCCTCGCAGTTATGAACGCAATTTTTGCAATTGCGTAGAGAAGCCTGAAAAATTCAGGACTTCAATGTGGTTTGAACCCGTGACCTCGCGATACCGGTGTGACGCTCTAACCAACTGAGCTATGAAGCCACTGACGTTGGGAGCTGGTCATTTGTGGGTTCTAATGTTCCCGTGAGGAATGAATCAATGATGAAATGATATATGACATGGATCATATACGAACTGCAGATATGAAATCAAGTGAAGCTATGATCCTCGCAGTTATGAACGCAATTTTTGCAATTGCGTAGAGAAGCCTGTTCGTTCAGTTCATATATGATCCATGTCATATATCATTTCATTATTGATTCATTCCTCACGGGAACATTAGAACCCACAAATGACCAGCTCCCAACGTCAGTGGCTTCATAGCTCAGTTGGTTAGAGCGTCGCACCGGTATCTCGAGGTCACGGGTTCAAACCCCGTTGAAGTCCTGAATTTTCAGGCTTGTCCACGCAATTGCAAAAATTGCGTTCATAACTGCGAGGATCATAGCTTCACTTGATTTCATATCCGCAGTTCATATATGATCCATGTCATATATCATTTCATCAATGCCGATCTAGAAGTATAAAAACTGTCCTTCTCTCCCTTTGGGGCAAAGCTGTGGAATGAGATACCCATTCAGGTAAAGCTAGTAAAAAATGTTGATAAGTAAGTTCTTGCCTATTTGTCTCTATTTGTTCGATTCGTGTCATTCTTTCTTCTTTGTGTTATCTAGTTTTCATCTATTTTATAATTCAATTTGTTTCATTCTTTTTTTCTTTATTGTGTTATCTAGTTTAAATTAATTTTCATTTTTCTCATTTGAAAATTGTAGACTTTCCTTATTTAGCATTAGTCTTACATGTAATTCCATATTCCATTTTCCTGCCTCGAATTGCTTTGCTAGTTGAAGATAATGCTTTTGTAATTTTATCTGTTCATAAATAAAGATTTGTTTGTTGTTTTTTACCGCCATGTGCTTTAGGGTAAAGCCTCCTTCTTATTCATTGCATTCAATCAGATAGCAAAAACATGTTATGAGATTGGTATTGAAACATTTTAAAATAGACGATAATGTAAAAAATCGTTAAATTTCATAAAACCAAATCACATGACGGATCAAGTGATGTACGCTAATAGTAGTCACGTGCTGTAGTATCACGCAAGTTTGTTCAATATATGAGGAGTAATGGGCCTTTTTAGGGCAAACCCTCGTTGTCATGCTAGTCGCTAGGTAACAGTAAATATATCACAACTGATACCACAATCTGACACACAAGTCGTACCTTGCCTGAAAGAGCAGGTCTTAATCTACAAAAAGCATAAAAAATTGTTAAACCTTTTCTGTACTTTAGGTTGAACAAACTCATAAAATAAAGTTTTTTTCAGCCTCCAGCTCCTGGACTATAAGAATAGGTTGGAAGATTTGACTTGAGCTACTGAGTCTTTGAGAGACATCAAATTCATACAAGGTATTGCAAAATACAGTTATCCACCCTAGCTGCTACAAAGTTTACAAAATAATAATGGAACAGGACCAAAATAAATCAGTGAACAAGTAAACTAAAGGGGAATAAAGGAGAGGAACTCTTTATCTGTTTCCACGGACAAGCCCTGGTTCAGGCTACAAATAAAAACAACCAAGGTGATACTAACAAAGAAAACAAGACTGGAAGACTATTGGACAGGTGAGACATTTAGCCATCTGACTGCAGTACATCAGTGTATTTGACTGCTACTTGACAATAAAAGTAACAAGGAAAACTCCTTCAGTCAACAAACCAAGGTGCATATGCACATCGATTTCCTTAATTTTCACTGCACTAATAGAATATGAACTGCTGAATCACCTAGGGTCACATTATTTGGGACTGGAGGTGTTCTTGTACCAGTCTTTTTTCAGATGGGAAATCTTCAGGAAATCATCAATAATGTCAATCTGTGGTAGAAACTGAGCACTTCTTGTTTTGCTAAAATGATGGTCTGAATGTTATCATAAAATTTAACTGGGTTGTTTGACTCGATTTTAATGGGAGTAAAAGTACTCAGGTTTGCTATTAAACCTGCTTTGAACATGGTGGGATTTTCGTGGATGTGAGCCCAAGAATACTGTTGGTCATGAAAGGAATTTACAATTATGAAGTTGGTGAAATCAAAGTTTTACCGTAATGTTATTACCAGTATTCATTAGATTATTTATGAAAAACTAGATATATTGATATTGAAAATTGAAACAGCACTTACATGAAGGATCATGAGCCATTCTTGCAATGGTGGAGTGCTTGGGAAATACACCAAGAAACGGAAAAATCTGATGGTTCCCCATATGCGCAACAAAATAAACACTATAGGAATGAACATCAACTTGCGATCAGCCTTCTTCACTGCCTCAATAGACCTCAAGGTTAAAAAATGACTCCCTGGAGCAAATCCTGTCTTCATCTGTAAGAAAAGCAAAAGCTCAAGTTGAGGAAAGGGGTACAAGGACACTTCATGATGCCTTTAAAAAATCTGCATGCATCTCATTACTAGAATCCTTGACATACATGTATCCAAGCATGTCATTAAAGTCTGAAGCAGGAGGGAATGTGGGTATAACAACTGTTGGGAAGGCACACCGGGCCTTCCCCCCTACGGTCATTTTTTGACAAACCTGAACCCTGGAGCTCGTTGTCAACTTTGAATTACATAAGTCTATGAATGGCTAACAGCTAGCAAGTTAATGTTGAACGTTAAGAAGTCGAATTTTATTATCTTTCATCCTCATCAGAAGAAAATCGACTATCAAGTTAACCTTCAAATATTTGATAATGATTCCAAAACTTTTTTGCCTTTAAAACAAAAGTCGTACATGTATCTCAAATATTTAGGTGTACTTAAATTGATTAAAATCTCAGCTGGAAATACATGTATCATATTAGACACATTACTTCAAAGATAAACAAAACTATTGGCATTATTGCCAGACTAACTCTAAGATATTATGTACTTACAAGCGTACTGCTAACAATTCATCGATCTTTGATATTCCCCTATCTATCATATCGGCATTCTGGTGTGGGGCCAAGCTGCACAATCTTACATCAAATTTTGGTCTTACAAAAGCGTGCCATTTGCCTCATGTATTTTGCACCTTATAGGTCACATGCCATTGCCTCCAATACTATTCCAGTAAATATGCTTTATTTTAAATCTATTGCAATACTCATGCATGATGTTTTCAATAAGTTAAGCCCACGTAATATTTCTAACCTTTTTGATTTCTCAAATGAGATGCATAATTACAATACAAGACTTTCCTTAGCAGGCAATTATTATATAAAATACTCAAGATCTAACCAACTATTAAAAACTTTTTCAAGATTAGGGGCCAAAATATGGAACGGCATCCCACAAGAATTATGCAAATTACCAAAATGCGTATTTAAGAAAATTATACATAATCGACTTTTACAAGTTTTAATGAAAGAGGATGATTATGTTGCCATACTGTACCTTCACTAATCATCAGATTTCAAAATAATTGCTAAAAGTAGATTTATCTAACCGCAGTTTCTATTCTATTTTATTTATTTGTTTATTATAGGTCTATAATACGGAGTATTCAATGTGCATACATATTTATTTTATCTCTACTTATGTAATACTCACACTTAGATTTACTCTGTAAACAGTCCTACTCGCTACCTGCCTAGATTAACTTTAGCTATTTGCGGGCTAGCATTGTCTTGTATTAATTTGCCATTTAACTTAATAATGAACTTGAATGTGACACAAAAAAAGTGCACTCACTACTTAGCCTTTTCTCTGCTGGAGAGCGACTGTGATCTTTGCTGAACACGCAACATTAAGACATTTCAATTGGTCTTTTATGGATCACAAATCTTTTCACATTGCATTATAGGGTGACTCGTTTTTCTGAGTAGAAGTGAACACAGCATATGAAATTGTGACATTTTGACAGTAAGATATGTTTTGTATTGACAGAAGATAGATCAAGAAAAAGACAAAACTGTCTTTTTAAATCAATCTTTGTATTAAAAAAAACAATAGACCGTTGAGATCTTGAAAGTCACTTCCACAGCTGGTCAGTTTCCCCGGTGCCTGAGAATTAGGGTTCTGTTGGTGCAAAACTCCAAAATAGTTGTTGTATTGTTATGGGGGCCAACGTTTCTTTGCGAAGTTATAAGAGCTCAGAATTTACTTTTGGTCACATTTTGTAAGCTTTAATAGTAACAAAAAAATGAAAGTGTTCCCGGGGAATATACTTCTGTATATACACCAGTAGAGCACCATGGGTAAGATTTGTTGGGTAATCTATCGATGCGAGAAATTTTGGTTATGACGTCACATATGTCTGCCCGTACAGACTGTAAGGGTGGAGGTACACTGAAGGACAGACTCTGGAAACAGGAGTGTTTGGGCAATTTTCCTTGGTGGGGAATTGCGTGGCAGCATTGCATTGGCAACCCACATTTTTCTGATGGGAAATCACCTTTAGTGACGAGCAACCAGATAAAGAGCAGGAAAGAGCATGAGAGAAGAGGCGACGGAATTTGAGAAATTTAAGCAAAGAATCCTCAAGAGAAGCCGAGGAAGGAGAAGAAGAGAAAATTTCAATGAAAATCAACATAAAGTTGAGAGAAATAGACCCAGAGACAAAACACTTATTTACAACGGTTAGCTTTCAGGTAATGTTTTACTTTTTTTAATATATATGCCTCGCTGCCTCACATATTTTGTAAAACTAGTTAAAAAACCGAAAAAGACCTGAAAATGTTTGCAATTCCGTGTTGCCAGAGATTCTGACATATTTCAGCAATCACATTTATAGGCTTTTTGTGTGAAATGGATATAGAGTTGTAAGCTACTTTGTTTGACTGTGAAATTGCAGTTGAGTAAGCAAACTTACTAAGCTTTAGGTTGACTTTTTAATTAGTAAAGAGTTTTACTATTGTGCTGAACTGAAGAGAGAGGGAGTAAAGATTGTCAGTCAAATGGAAGATGTTTGAAAGAGATTACTATGCATGTAATTTCAGTTTTAGTTGTTGATTAAAATCATTGGTTACTGTTTGCAAAGCTTGTTTGTTTACTGCTATCAGCTCAGAGTTGTTTGATTTGTTTGATCACTGTAAACTGTACACACTTAAATGATGATGAATTTTGTACTTTATGCAGAAGCATAACTATTTCCATAAACACTATACACTTTTTCTTTTTGTAAGAACCCCTTTTATGAGAACATTGAGGCTGAGATTAACCCAAATTATAAGAACATATTAAGAACATTCCTCAGGCTGAGACTGAGTCGATTGAGAATGTTTTTATTTTGGTCTTTGTATTTTAAATGAAAGCAAGAAAGGAAGGTAAAGAAATGTAAATTAACCCAAATACTTAAGGGCATACATGTAGTATAACAAAATGATGGTTTTCTTATTGCATGACACATATCTCAGTTAATGAGCAGTTCTCATTTATAATCGTTACAAAATATTAAACTTCAACACCATCAAAGCAATCACTTTGATAGGTTTCCTAGTCACATCCATAAGATTTCAGTTGTTAAAAAAACTATACCACGTAAAATTAAGAACATCTTTAAGAACGTTGTCAGCCTCACAATGCAAACTTTAGTGTATAATTTGCTTTCTGGGGTTAGAGACACGAGCTCTGCCATTAGGCTCGGCTAAAACTATGTATTATATTATGTACATGGTTGTAGCGTATAAGCTTGTTGGTAGAATTTTGAAGAAGAAGAAGAAAACTCTATTAAACTAGGGATTCCTATTTATACCTTGGTGCAGTCTCCCGTACGGCTATGCCAGCACAAGTGAAAACCCTTGGAGAATGATCAAGAACTACATGTAGCACCAACATGAAGAGAATCTTGTCCACATTGAGACCTTAGAGGATATCATTCCCAGTTTTGGTTGAGAATTAAGACCTGTCTTCAGTTGTTCAGCAGGTGACTGTATACTATAGTAATATCCCATTGAGTTATCCACTAAATAGTGATTTATCTGAGTGGATTATTAAGTGATATCCACCTATTCAACAACTGAAGCCAGAATGTTCAGTGAAAGCCACCCTTACTTGAATAATGCAATTAAACATGTTGGTTGCTCTTGAAATAAACTCCAAATCAAAGACCCAAAGACCCAATGAAATATGCTTCAAAATGTGTCTGAGGAAAAAACATTTAGGTATCTTTAAAAATTAGTTTATGTTCAGGTAACAATGAAGCAAATGGTTGAAATTCTTTCATTTTAGCAAGCCAATGCAAGAAAATGAAATACAGGGATGGCAGTGGTGAGAGCACTTGCCTTCCACCATAGTTGCCCAGGTTTGATTCATAGACTTGAGGCGCGTTCGATTGACCCTATTCCGGGATAAGAATACATGGAGTGATGATTAAAATGGTATGTTTGGTGCAGTTTCGAAGCAGCAAGGATAATAAAACTATGTTTAAAATACCATTTTAGCAGGTACTTGACAATATTTAATGTGAATCTCCGTAAAAACGAAGGATTTCTAACTTATATTCCACGTATTCCTATTCCGGAATACAGTCAATCAGACGCACCCTTGGTGTACTTACATACATACATACTTCATTGACCACTCCCTATAGGGGCTTTTCAGGGCCAATGAAACACAACGAAATGACGGAACAGAACAACAACAACAATAGCTGTAAAGAATCCCGACTGGCCGGAAGCAAACCAGTTGGCTATTTACAAGTGCAGCTGGCAGGTTGAATCAGGGACTACCAGTATCAAATTCATTCAGTGGTCAGAGTGGGTCTTGAACCCGCGATCTCCGGATCTCGAGGAAAGCGCCCTAACCACTGGGCCACACTTCCTCCACATGTGAGTTGAGATGTTCTTCTTTGGATACTCTCCTTAAAACCAAACCTATGATTTGATTTGATTTCTGTACAGTATCCCCAATTAGCACTACTGTACACACAGCTGACACTAAAATAAAGTTTATTCTTATTATACAACTTACCTCACGTCGAATTTGGCACTTCACCAGGAAATAAAACACAGATATAGCAATATATGATAAAATTTCCCAACCCTTTCCAGCAATGCACATCCACAAAACGTTCCACCACCTGTCACGATTACGATCGATTTTAATCCAACACCATCCTGAAGACACAAGATCTTCTGAATTGCCTACTGCTTTTTCTCCGTAAGCAGTGGCTGCCATTAATACGGGAATCCCCCATCCGGTGAGTTGAAAAAACAACATGAGTCTACGCTCCCCTTGTATTGTTATTTGCCTGCAAATAGTCATGTAGATGTAAACAGACAAGTACACTGTCCAGAAAAAGGAAGACAAGACCGCGGCTATGTTCAGTATTGCTTGGATTTCACAAACAGTATTATGATTTACGGATAAGTACAGTCCTACAGCATTTGATACCGCCACAAATAGATCACCGATAGATATACACAAGATTATCTTCCTTGAGTTCGTTCTAAGATCCGGCCACGACAAGAATGTACCTATGATAACTAAAGCTCCCACAATCGACAGTGAGGCAGCCGTAGTGCTCAAGCTCTTATTTAGGTTTTGATGCGCAGTTTGCATCTGTGGTGGTGGTGTTGTTGGAGAGGAACTTGAATTTAGTAGCTGTAAGAGCTTGCGCCCATTCCACACAACGTCCACTGCCATCAATTAGCCTGGGTTGTTAGCCGTACCGTACGGTCACGCGAAAGTATGAACTCGATCAGGGGTTGGAAATGGAAGTCTCCAGGAACCACAACAAAATATGACATAAAGAAATCGTGTTTGCAATAACACAAATCTCACCGACATGAGAGGCGCAGGGCCTGGTCCCTACTAAGTAACCTTGGTTTTCAAGTGACGTCATTAAAATTTTAAAAATAAGGAAATTATCAATCCTTTTGAGGTCTTAGTTCATTTAGTTATTAGAATAGCTGAAGACTTATCTTTTCACCAATTTTCAGTATGATAACGTTTTTCGTCTTGTGATAAAGCAGGGTTGAATTTCTAAGCTTGTGCCTGACACGATATTAAAATTGCGGCCGACAATGCTGTCACGTAGGTTACAAAATAGGTCCGCAATGCGTACTTGGGTTTTTATGCTTAGTTTAACTCCATTCAGCCCACGATGCATCCATGAGTGATTGGTTGAAAACTTGCCATAACAATGCAGCAGTCAAATGGGTTCCTTCAGTAAGCTTCAAATTTCAGGACCTGTTCAGAATTTTACATCGATGACTTGCCGCTAATCTTTCTCTTATTGTTATTTGCACAGTTTAGACAACTTTTGGTGCACACTGCATCATCTCTA
>NC_090885.1:44563703-44566203 GCF_036669925.1 Montipora capricornis
CATCCTTGATATTGGACATCAATGTTATGGTTGATTGACACCTGTCAAAACAAGGTATCCGCTGACCAGTATCACATGACCATATCGCGGGTTCAAGTTAGACCTTATCGAGGTCAGCTGTTTTTTTGAAGTTGACCGCTGACCTGAGACTGTTTGTTGATTGGATCGCAGGCTCAAGCCAGGTCAGACACTCACACTCACACCTGAACGAGGCTTAATTTTTTGCGATGTTTCTGTGGCTCGACGCGGCTACACAGCTATGCTACGTCAACAAAAGTTCTTGACAGTCGATGCTTTTCGTGTTCAGGTACGGTTTGGAAATATATTTTTCTCGCATTTCTCGCTGGTCTCCATCCAGGTTTACCATAATATAGCTGTGGTTAGGACACACTGGTGTCTACGTAGTTATTCAAGTCAAGCATTGGAGGGATAAAAACTTAAAGCTGAGAGTCAACGGTACACCAGTAATAGCTTAAAGTTGGTGTAAGAAGTTACTCCACAAATTCTTTTCTTGGACACTAAACCGTTTGTTATTTCTACGGATGAGTTATTTCAAGTGGATGCATAATTTCCTTTTTTCAGGAATGAAATTCGATTTTTATTGTTAACGGGAATTAAATAACAATCATCTGTACTCTTTTTGGACAGAAATAATCGATCTGTTGCTGGTTTGTTTGGCTTTAAAATGCGAACGAACAAGATGTCTTTTTACTCCGCTTGCCCATAGTTAATGCGTGGAGATGGTTATGAAACTGGACAAGTTCCTTTGTTTCATGTTTTTGCCCGTATTTTGGCCTTGACCCTGCACAAAAAACACCTTTTTGCGAGAAGATAACCAATCAAATCCCTCGATTAAATTATGCGAAACTAATTTGCGAACCCGTGCGAAGCGAAAACAAAAGATTGTGCAGGGTCACGGTCCATTCAACATCGATGCAACAACATTGTTCTCGGTTTTGAAAGTTCTCAGGTTTCATAACCAGTCCCTCGATTTACTATGGCTTGCCTAACTGTTTGTCGATGTGCCTCGACAGTGACAAGAAAATTTTGCAATTATGTTCTAAACATGTAATCGCAATGAGTTCTCGTAAAAGTATAAGGAGAAATATCACCAGCTTGTGTTACAGAAGTTTGTTTAGAATACGTACAGATAATTTGTTGGAGATCTTGTTTGAAGCTTGTCCTTTCTAGCCGATTCTGGTTCTCCGTCGTATAAGTGTCTTTTTTTCGCGTGCATTTCCAGGCCGCGGTTGTTCGAACATGTTCACTATGTCGAATGAAGAAGAAGAACCTTTGGCTCCAACCGATCAAGAGACGCGTTTCTCTAGCTTGGAAGCCAAACTGGATGCCTTATCACCAAGTTTTGAAGCTCTGGCTCCCAAGTTTGACGCCCGGTCGAGCGCTAGACCAACTCGGTCACAGAATTCAGACCTCGAAGAAGATTTACGGCTGGCGGAAAGCGATGAGTACGACCCAGCAGAGAGTGTCGTCAGTCATAAGGACGAAACGGCTGATCTTCCCTACGAGGACCCTTTTAAGGACTGTGAGGACTGCGGTCCTAAAGTCCATGATGAAGTGGCAAAGCGTAGTGATAACGCTTGCACGAAAAAACCTGCCAAAGAACAGTTCTCAAAGATTCAAGCCAAATACCTTCGACCCGAGAACTGTGAATTTTTGAAAGTCCCTAGGGTTAACCCCGAGCTATGGGACGACCTCTTGGACAAAGTTAAAAGTCGTGATGTTGGTTTTCAAGCCTTCCAAAAGGGTTTAATCAAAGGTATTGTTCCAGTAACCAGTCTTGCCAGTAAACTCGTGGAAGTCAAGAAAAACAAGGCCCAATCCATTTCGGTGGCAGATGCCTACGATTTGGCTATTGACGCGCTAACGCTTTTGGGGAATTAAGTGTTTGAATTCTCGATGAAACGTAGAGAGATGCTGAAGTCGGAGGTTGCTCCGGGGTTCAAATCTCTTTGCCGCGAATCCCAACCGATAACAACCATGTTATTTGGGGACGAGTTGCCCCAGAGCATAAGGGATATTTCGCAATTGAAAAGAATGGCTGCTAAAAGTGTGAACTCATCCAAGCGTAAAAGTCATGGTCAACAGTCAAGGCAACCGTATAACAAATGGCGTAATTTTGGAGATTATTATCTCTATTCTGGGACAGGATTTCGTCTGATAAATGGATAAGAGACCCTATAAGATTGAGTTCAAAAGAGACCTAATTCAATACAAATTACCTAAGATAATGGCTTTCTCTCGAGATGAGAAAGAATGTTTTTCAGTGGAGGTTGGAAAATTGTTGGGAAAGGGTGCGATAAGACGTGCGTCTTTTGATCCCAACCAATTCCTATCGAATCTATTTACAATTGCGAAGAAAGGCGGCGAGCTGCGCCCTGTTATTAATTTGAAACCACTGAACCATTTTGTGGAATACCACCACTTCAAAATGGAAGGCCTAAGTTCTCTTTTGGATTTGATTAGACCCAATGATTACATG
>NC_090885.1:44571203-44576203 GCF_036669925.1 Montipora capricornis
GTTTATCTAAAAAGTTCGTCCAATGTTCTTCCCTGATTTGTTTGGAAACGCGAGAAGCGTTATTTTGCATTCTTAACGTGAATTTTCCAAAAATTATCCGGTGGAATTTTTTTTCATCTTTCAGCTTTTTCATAAATATTTTAAATTCTACTTCAGTTTATAGTTCTTTCTCACATCATGTACTGGGTCAGAGAATTATGATATGGTTTCGAAATCCAAAATATAAAATACTACTCACCGAATTAGTTTTCGAGATACTTTTCAAACACCAAGTTTTAGAGGGTCTTTGAGCAGCACTGTACCATTACCATAGCAACAGCTGGGACCCAGCAACTACCCTTTAAAGCACTGCCTCACAATAGTATTACACAGGTATGAAGCTGTTGCCCTTCTGTAAGGATCGGAGTAATCTTTTTTCCATTGGACACACTAACTATTAAGAGTGGAAAATCCTTTGAAGCTTCCTTAAACTAAGAAAATAATATTATTTATCTTTTTATCTCTGACCACATTTGTCATTCTGTAGAGTGTTCTTTTATCTCTTCAAATATTTGTCTATCTAGATTAGTGCTGCAGTGAGATTTTGCATGTTGCCTGAGTATAATATTTATGCTGATTTCAAAACCCAAGCAGCTGGATACAGTTGAACAATAATACTACTAATACTAATAATACTAATAATAATAATAATAATAATAATAATAATAATAATAATTATTATTATTATTATTATTAGTATTATTATTCAACTGTGTCCAGGTACATACTTGTACTATAGTAAGAGTATGCTGTTTCCTTCTGACAACCCAACTTAAGGTGCTCATAAAATATTCAGTCTCTTTCCTATTTTCTTTTTAACTGCCTTTAATCTTTTTTCCTATTCAGATTATTGTCCATTATGAAAGTAAACTATTTCAAAGGAATTGCCAGCACATTTGCACAGCCCGGATATTGCCCTTTGCAAGGCTAAGAACACATCAGCTGTTACTTTGGCAGCATCCAGAAGGCACTGATCAACCGCGCTTGGATCAAGCACTCTTGCTTGCACTTTCTTAGATGACTGTGTGCTTGACATAGGAGAGTGGCCCGTGCGATCAAGAATTTGGCGAGATTAGCAACGTTTCAGCCACAGCAATTGATGCAAGAAATCTAGAAATACCTCGACCAGGAAAAGGGGGCAGAACAAAAATAATTGTTAGATCAAAATTAATCACCGTTTTGTTAGGTGAATCGGGGAGGACATCTTTAAACAAATGTCGCATACTTGGAAATACGCTACTGTAACGATACCTCCGAAAGGTGCAGCGTATTTCTCCGCTGATATAACGAACCATACCCTGTACATTTCGTGCTGTGATTGAGACTTTTCTCCTCGAGCAACTCCTTGCCAAACGAACCATGTGAGTATGGCGATCAAGTGATTTCCGTGTAAGAAGCCACGAAACGATTTCACGGCCTGGTGACCTCTGATTGGGCAGAAAATCATAAAGAATTTCTGGCACCAATCAGAATTCCGAATTATCCCGACTGTTTGGAACTGGTCTGGTAAGAACGTGTCCCCAGGGGCTCTTTTCGCCCTACTATGCCTTTCTGCGTACGCGTCGCCATTTTCTTTCGCTCGTTTAGACTTCCCATTGCCTCTGCGATTTGCCCCTGGGTCTCCAAGGATGTACAGAATGTGTCCGCTAAACGAGTACGCCTACGGCTCGCTGAGAAGTCCTTCCGCCCTCCAGTCTCTGAAATGAACTTAATAAGGCAAGGTTTTTGCCCAAGTTCTGTGAATGAACTCCCTTTTAAAACTACCACCGAAAAGAAATTGAGAAACTTTCAGTTCAAACTCTTTGCATGACATCTTTCCCACCAATCAACTCCTTTGTAAATTGAACATCAAACCATCCTTTCAATGTCAACATCGCAATTCTGTTAATGAAACACTTATTCATATGTTTTGTGAGTGTCCCGTTATCCAACTGTTCTGTAGAGATGTCCTGAATTGGTGGAACTTGAAGCGATCTGACAACTTTTAAACTCCTAGCCCAAATGAGATCGTCTATGGCTACAAACCTGAATCCACAAGCTTTTACACATTCAACCATTATCTGTTAATCACCAAACATTACATTCATCTTGCTAGAAACAGCTCTGAGGTTCTTTAAGGTGTAAGGTCTTTCTGGTTCTTCTTGAAAATAAAATTCAGCGTGAAATCGCAATAGAAAAATGATCTCGTTTTCAGAGATAAAGTGGAATAAATAAAGTACGATCTGTCACATCACGAGCTATAGTACGTCTCTGATTCCTAATTTTAGCGTGATTCCTATTCGCTGGCTTTTGACAGTCGACTCTGAAATGGCTTCTTTCCTTTTCCGTTCGCTTGCTGAGGATTTGCTTGTTTTCTTTTCATCTCTTGCGATTCAAGAAAAATTAATTGCTTAACTGGTGATTTCGACAGTAGATTTCGCTGGAAAAACCGATATCACACTCATCCCTTCGTGATTCATGCGATCAGTCGGTTTTTCAGGTGAAATTAACCGTGGAATTCACTAGTTAGGCAGCGAATAAAATGACATAATTAAGCAATATCCGGGAAAACCAAAAGACGGACAGTTCCAAAGCCTTTTATTTTCACTAATCCTACAGCCAGTAAGAAGCTCCGCTTTTAGGCTTGGCTAAATCTATATATTATTAGTTTATCTCACTTAAGCCTAAGCGCTCGTTTCAGTGATTAGTGTTAAAAATAGATTTCAAATAAGCATACATTACGTGTGGCTTGAAGAAAGTCACGCGTAAAGAAGGACTTAGTCTGAGTTTTTTGATCGATCGTCGGATCTCTTCGAGGGTCAAGTTGAGTATTAAGTTTTAGATTTTAACCGTGCTTAAGGCCTGAGTGAAGTGGTAATTCGTATGGAAAATTGTAAAGAGATTATTCACCAGGAAATGAATTAAATATACCAAATGGTCCTTTCGAGTCGGATGAAATACAAGAAGGAGTAGAGCAACAAAGCTGTTGCCGTCATCGAGGGATTTTTTGAATTGGAAAAAGGCGAAGTCTACTCTAGAAGGGAGTTAATGGACATAAAGCGTCATGAATATCGACAAGAACAGGAAAATACGAGATGCCCACAGGACCTTTGTGTACAAAACACTGGGGAATGTGGAGAAAATTTTGACAGAACACGTGGGAGATTTAACGTCGTTCACGGAAAAGTTAACGGCTCTGAAAGCCTTGTTGACCGAAAAATTGGAAAGGACCAAAAAGCTGGATGAAGCAATATTAGAGCTCACCAAACCAAAGGAACTGGAGAAAGAAATAGAAGATTCTGGTGAGTTTTGTGAGCACGTTTACAGTATTTTAGCGAAAATCGATACGCGATTTGAGTTTGGAGAAAGGGAAACATGGCGAACACACAGAGGCCCATGCGACAAATCAGGAAAATAGTAGTACCAGGAATACGAAAGCGCAAAAGTAGAACTACCTAAACTCGAACTCAAATCATTTTCGGGAAATTATCAAGAATGGCAGGGTTTCTGGGACACATTTCAATCTGCTGTCGATGGAAATGGTATCTCGGCCATTGAAAAATTCACCTATCTGAAGAGTTGTGTAACGAGCAATGCTGAATCCGCAATTGCTGGACTGCCTCTGACCGCAGACAATTATAAATTAACCATTGACATTCTTAAGGACTGATTTGGTAAACCGCCGTTGCTGATATCAAATTATACGGATGCCTTATTGCAACTTTCGTCTGTCAATACAGTGCATGACACAAAGAAATTACGTGAATTGTTTGACAAAATTGAAATCAACATTCGAGGTTTGACTGCATTAGGAGTTGAATCACGGTCCTTTGGGAATTTATTGGTCCCAGTCGTGATGGAAAAAATCTCCTCAGAGTTACGATTGGTTATATACTGTAGAACATATGACAATACTCAGGAACATTGACTGAGGGGGAAGGGGGGTGGGAAGGGGGGAGTAAGTAGGGTTGGGCCAAAATGGAAGTGAATTTGTGTCACTGTCTCAACAGTTTTGTCCGAGATTGTAGGAGAACAATAATGAGACGAAAGGGCAAGTGTTTTGTGTGCCTGAAGGGTGGCCATATCTCTAAAAATTGTCCGTCAAAGGCGAAATGCTTTAACTGTGAAGGTAGACACCATGTAACCATTTGTGAAAGATAAGGAACATTCCATCAACCAGGAATGTAGTTAGCGATGAAGTAACACCACGTGGATCTGGATCATCTCAAGATAGGAGAAGAGAAGCTGGAACTTCAGCAATGACTGTTAGCAACAATGCCAACTCTGTGTTGTTACAGGTAGCCCAAGCCTTTGTTTGCAGACCAGATAACCAACAACTTGGATTGAATGCCCATGTGATATTTGATTCCTGTAGCCAGAGATCATACATAACTAGTAAGGCATGTGAACAATTGAACCTACCAACCATTGGTAAGGAGACACTTTTGATCAAAACATTTGGAGATAACTTAACCTCTGTGAAGGAATGTGATGTTGTGCAATTGTGTGTCAGAACATTGGATGAAATGAATGTGTACATCACCTCATATGTTGTACCAGTAATTTGCAGCCCAGTGTCCAATCAACGGTCTCGAACAACATTGGAATGCTACCCCTACTTGCAGGGTCTACAACTTGCATGTGATTCTGACAGTGTTGATGTGCTGATAGGAGCAGATTATTACTGGTTGTTCTTTACTGGGAACATCATTAAAGGAGATCCCCATGGACCAGTAGCCCTTGAAACCAAATTAGGTTGGGTTTTATCATGACCTTTTATGTGCTCAACATTGACAAGGTCATGCACTGTGAATCTGAGTTCCACGCATGTGTTAAAGATAGAGTCCACAGAGATAAGTGATATGAAGGATGATCTGCAGAAATTTTGGGACTTAGAAACTTTGGGCATTAAGGAACATGAAACTTCAGTCTATGACAAGTTTTTAAATGACATCACTGTCTAACATAAGTTAGAGGATTGG
>NC_090885.1:44591203-44631203 GCF_036669925.1 Montipora capricornis
TAGTCTTGTTGCGTTGACTGCGTCGGCTCCTGGCGAGAAGTACCGTCCCTGACAGATCTCTCTCTTCAGTCTTTGGTACCGGATCTTTTCGATCTTCTGTTAGAATCCAAGGCGACTTCCACCCTCCGTAAATACAATAACAGTTGGTCCAGATGCCGAGGGTGGGCATCCTCCAAGATGGGCGTTTCAGTCATCCCAGCTAAGCCTCTTCACATCGCGCTGTTTATTTATCACATATGTGTGCCAAAAGGCCCTCCGGAGAGGAACGGGAATCTCATCAATTGAAGGTCTGTTCTACAGCATACGTTGGGCTCACCCTGCTGACCACCCTTTGGTTAAATCGTCTCTTCAAGGTTCCAGAAGGAAGCTGGGTAGACCAATCAAACCAAAAGAACCGCTTCCCATTGACTTGCTGCAAGTTATTACCGAGCATTGTAGCACTAGCGGGTCATTGGCCCATATTCGTTTTTTATTTATATTACTGGTTGGTTTCGCCGGTTTTTTCCGTATTGACGAATTATTAGCCATGAAACTCGGAGATATTACTTTATTTACGGATCGAATGTGTATTTTTGTGCCGAAACGAAAGAATGATCAAATCAGTGAGGGTCATACCTCGGTCATAGCTAGATCGGGAAAATTAACTTGTCCTGTAGCAGTCACTGAGAGGTTAGTTAGTTTTTTACCAGAGCCTAGGAATCCTCATTGCCCTTTGATTAGACGCATTGTTAAGACTAAGTCAGGCGAGCATTTTCATGAAAGCATCGGTATTTCTTATTCTACAATCTTGCTAGAATTTAAGAAGCTTGTTGGTCCTTTTGCTGACGATGTTTCCATTTTCGGGACACATAGTATCAAGTCAGGGGCAGCTTCACATCGTGCCTGTAGAGCTATCAATGAGACACTTTTAGACAAGCATGCTGGTTGGAAATGCCCTATAAGACAAAGAAGCGATACGTCAAGTTTGTAGCTAAAGACTTGTTAAACGTGACCAAAATAATGGGCTTGTAGATTCGTTTGATTTTGCATTGTCGGATAGGCATTATATTTTGTAGTGTTTTTTCATTGTGAGGCCTCGTAGGAAACGCCGGCGGATGAGCCTTGGTTCCTATCCAGATTTCCAGATTTTTCCTCGTGTTGGGGTTTTTAAAGGTTTTTTCTGGCCTCCGTGCTCATTCCTCGTTTATTTGCCGTATTCCATGCATGCTTTTTCGAGTTTATTCAGTTTAGAATACGTTACGATTACACAGCCTTTAGAGAACAATGCGAGCCTTGGTTCCAATCCTCGGGGAGTACCCTACGTGGCTGTTGTTGAAGTCTTGCTTCGTGTTTTGCGAATCACATTGTCAATATATTTATTCCTAATAAAGTTTGGAGTATGGTCGGTCGTACGCACGCAGACCGTATCCAGTATGCTCCATGTATTCTGTTGTGCCTTGTGCTATTTGCTCGTAATATGCCTAGTATAGTGCAGAATAAATGCAGTGATATTAAAACCAAACTCTCCGTGAGCGCAAACAAAATATTTGCTATTCACGAAATGAAATGAAATGAAATCAAGTGATTTTTCGGGTTTCTCTACGCAATTGCTAAAACTGCGTTCATAACTGCGAGAATCATACAGAGCTTCACTCGATATTTGCTATTGCAGTAAAGGCAAAAAACTGTCCTATTTCATTCCGTGCTTGCAAACAATTAAGCAACACACTTCGTGTCAAAACCATACGCAGCTAAAATAATTTTCTCACCGGAGTTCAGGATCAAAGCCTTTTCTAAAGAAGCTTTTCCTTGAAAAATAAAGCGTAAAATGGGCAAAAAAAAATTCTTTCAAATAATTCTTGAGTAACAAGAATTAGTCGCATTTCCAACTGTGCAGGGGTACAAATAAATATAAAAAGCCAGACAACAGAGATTCGCGTTTAGTAAACACAGATGCATTCAAGGTGTTCGATTCATTCTCTGAGTTTGTGGGTTGAGACATTGAATCGAAAATTCACCTCTGCATCCTAAAGCCCCTCTTCTAGTTCATAAGAAAAGTCCCAACGCCCCTCCCTCTCCTCCCCCCTTTTTCAATGTTGATACCCTTTAGTTTGAGTGCCAAGTGGAAATGGAAACAACTGGTTGGGGACGCACTGACTTGAATGACACGCACTGTACGGTTATCAACAGTTAGTGTCTCAACTCTTTTTGCAATTGATTGTTTTAATAGTTGTTGCGTGTAATTCACCATTGCGACTAAAAGGAAAAGTCAATAGGTTCAGCAACGGTATCAATGGAAAGCAGAAAGATGGACCTTGAACTGGGGATAGGCGTTACGGCGTCATAATTGGGTTCTAATTGATGAAAACAAACTCGAAATTAGTGCAAATTACGCATTTCTATTTAAACACGCTGTTTTGACGAGTAAGCGCGGACAAAGTTTATGTTTCGCAATGATTTTGCCGATTTCATCCGTCGAAAGTTTCCCAAAATGTTTAGGCGAGGTGCAAAGAGTCATTCCAAATTATTTATCCCAGATAATTGTCCGGTACAGAACTGTTTCAAAGCACGTAGGGTGTTGGGTAGTGCAGGTGGAAAATTATTTGCAATACCGGATCGCATGCAGTTGTCATATGAATCCGATTGAGAACGTGTTCAATTTAGTAGAACGCAAGTTCCAGCGCCAAGCGATACAGAACAACATAACCTACTACACTTGTCAACAGTTTGCTGAAGTAGCATAATATACACCTTACGCTATGAGCAGTGACACTATCATTGATAATATAATCTCTTCAACGAACAAGCGCTCAAAGGCTTAAAATTCACGGTGTCTGACATTTGCAGACTGCAGACTGCCTACAAATAGCACTGATAAACATTATTTAAGTCTAAGCACCCATTTCAAATAGCGCTGATAAACATTATTTAAGTCTAAGAACCCGTTTTAAAACGGTTAGCTTTCAATAATTGTGATTTAGGGTTAGTCTGCAGTCTGCAAATGTCAGACATCGTAAAATTCACAATCATGGTCAGCGAACGAAATACTGAAAAGCTGTTTTTTCTTATAACAGTTATAAATCTCTACAATAAAGTAAAGGACGGTGCAAAACAAAGAAATAAACAGGTTACGGAATGATAAGCTCGTCAGTCTTTTATTAACTTATTAATACGTCACCATGCCAACTCGAACATCATAACAAGCACAAATACATTTTCGTACAAAAAAAGCTTTTTCACTTTTTGACATGCAACACATGCAAATGGAGAGAAAAACAACTTGAGATAGACTTTTCATGATTACAAATGCAGCAGGCAGTTAAACGAACTTTTCGCAACGGTATAACGGTCTACATTGGAAAAACCTTAAGAAGTAGATAAGATTTCAAAATTCTACTGTAGATCGTTGACCGATGACTCAAGTGTTACATTACCCGTGTTTCCAAAAACAGATGCCACTGTAGATTGCAGTGAAAGACTGAATTTCCGCAGAGAAGTTCGTCCTTTTATCACACAGCAGTAGAAGAACAACACGCATTTCCCTACGTACCGTTTACGTAAACAAAACGTTATCGGTACAATCTACTCACGCTTATTGTGTGCGCTCTGATTTCAACTAAGACTTCTTACAACGCATTGACACTTTCAACACCAAATTTGACATCACACCAACCTAAAACTGTGTTTGTTGCCGTCAGAAAATGTGTCAATGACTACCTGTAGCGCGCAAGAAGTCAACATCCAATTTCGTCTAAAATGATTGCATGAACAGCACGGAATATTTGCTATTTCACCAGTCTCATAATTCACGTGATTGGCCGTATTTATACTAGGGGACGTCTAAGACGTCTAATACATCTTAGAAGTCTTAGACGACCAGTATAAATACGGGAAATAAGGTGGACGCATTAAACGTCAGACGAATTACACTTCTCAAGTTAAGTGCGTCTAAACGACGCACTTAACAGACGTCTAAGTCGTCTCAGACGTCTAAGCCGTCTAGTATAAAGACGAGACGCACTAAACTGGGACGCACTTAGCAATGAAGTGCACACAGTCTCTTTGGTGATTAAATCTCAGTATCTTTTGAAGAAATTTGTGAATTTGATTTCTAGCCGTCGAAGTTAAGTGCGGCCCGTATTTATATTAGTCGCACTTACGGCCAGACGTTTAATGCGTCTGGACGTCTTAGACGTCCTCTAGTATAAATACGGCCATTGTCTCTATCCCAACTGTAGTGTTCAAAATACATATGTTCGCGTTGAAGGCTCTGTCCTTTGACTTCATAACTTTCCTTACAGGCAGTTAAGGGGTTACGCCTGTATCAATGACACTGCCAGCCAAGCAGCACCGTTTACCGCCACCGCGCATTTTTTCCTCTTTGACAGACAAATGATCCCTCAGAATTCTCCCATTTAATGTTCGGTAACAGTCTTTTTTGTCGAAGACATTCTCTATGGTTCTTGCCAGTGTAGTAATACTCATCAAAAGGTGAAATTCCTTTTTGGACAGGGGGCTTGCTATTTGGTATTCTGATATAGAGGCCAAATATCTCATAGTTTTCACATGTTTTAATACCAAAGAACCGGTTTTTTTCCAGCAAAGTTTCACATCGTTTGTTTAACCATTTCCTAAAAGACCTTACTATATCCCAGTGGAAACAGGGGCCAGTTCCAACAGAGCAAAGATTGTCTTGCAGGTGCTCTGTGTTGACAGTTAACTGCTGGAGCTCCTTTATCTCCTAAAGGGCCGACAGTCATGAAGTAGTATAGGAGTTGGGGGTTTCAACGCATTTTTGCAAAAATGCGCTTAAACGCCCCAACTCATACTACTTTCCATTTAATGGCTTCCATCGATGGTTTCCATCACATGGGCGTGGCCAAATATGGGCGTGGTCATTTTCGGTCTCATATTCTTGGAAATATATATGTTTTATATTTCTGCGAATCTATGCCGTGGCGAGGCAGAATGGATCCAACGCAAAATTTATTTTGGAACTATATGTCTTTAAAAAACCTAAAATAATATCGCATATAATAGTATAATGAGTTGTAATGAACTGCATAAAGAACTTGTCAATATGGAAGAAGTGGTCTGCCCATTTTGCAATAAACAAATCTCAAAGCCTACTAAAAAAACAGAACAATGTTGTGATGAACCGTTTATAGTGAATGATAACAATATGCTAGTTTGTAAAAAATGTGGGTTGGTTAATGGCTATAAACCACTTATAGAATTTGTTGATTTTCACTCAAATAAGCATAGATTTCATCGTAAAAGTGTTTACCAAAGAAAATATCATATCAAAAACATTATCAATAACATTGCCATTAAAAATGGTTTCCAGATTTCTGTAAAAAATATGGATAAAATAATTCGAATTTTTGCGGCTATCGGGGAAGTTGTGAAAGATGTTAACATTGATAGAAAGCGTATGATTAACATAAATTTCATTTTAAAACAAATATTTAAAATGCTTGATCTTCCTTTTGAAAAGGTCAAGACGAGTAAATCCAAAAAGACACTTCAATCATATGAACGATATTGGAAAGACATCCTGTCATTGGCATCAGACCGAATTAATGAAATAGTTAAGGAATGAATTTGTCATTGTATTTAGCGTAGAACTTGTCAACACTAGGACAAACATCAGTCACAAAATCATCTACATTTTTTAATTCTGTGTGAAACGATGGTTGAAAATCACCGCTTCTCAACATGTCTTTTATTGAATTCAATAGATGTTGATAACTTTGGTATGCATATGTGCAATTTTGTATTTTAAGATCCAGTGATTGGAAATCCATGTAAGACTTGATTAACAAAGCACAAGTGCTGATAGCTACAAGGGCTATACCTCCTGTCACCACAGCCGAAACCAAACCACCTGCTCCAGTTAGAACAGAAATACTATTACCTATCAATTTAAATCTTTTGAACCGTTTTACAGCCTGTTTGTAAGCCCAACACTTTCTATGGTATGCCTTATAATAGCTCTTTAGTTCATCAACCTGATCTTCTGAGAGTTTGTCTGAAATATGGTTCCAGCTAAATATTCTCTTTTTTCGATCTGCCATATATATGGTCTAGATTGTTAATCGTCTGCATAGACAATATAGTATACCACTGACTTGACCACAAAAAGGTGATCTTTTAATCAGTTTAGTTGTGTATTTTTCTGAAATAGCATAAGTGTAACCTCTACCGAGCTTATGGTGGTCATAAAACCTCCCGGAAGCATCATGTAATACACTATGTGAATTTAATATATCAATCCAACCGAAGATCTTTTCAAGTAACCATGTTAGACAGCCACTACCTGGTCCAAGAAGACCAATTTCACCATCATTGAGTTCAAGAATCTCATTCATAGACATGTCTCTTTTAAAATAGAAACAGTGCAGGTATTGATAAACAAGTGCTGATTTTAATATTTTGTCATTAATGCATGGATGTTTTTCTTTTGCTTCTTGAAAACTATATTCCACAAATCGTAATAAATTGTCGATATACATATATATTGAGTTATATATTTTGAAAATCCACATCACAAATCGAAATGATTTTGAATGAATCTGAACATATTTTTCAATTCATCATCAGACAGAGATTTAGCCCAAACGGCAAAAGCATATAAATCCATTTTACAGAACTTTATAGCAACGCCATTATCATGAACCTGACATCCAATGAATATTTCTTGTGCTGAACCTGTAAGAGTAGCAGAAATTGTTTCTGTTTTAATCGGAGTCACTGTTGAAACACCTCTAAAAAGTTCCATATTTGTCTGATTAACACGGATCGTCCACACCTCGATATTACCTGTGAGATTCGGTAAAGAAAGAACTTCGAGTCTACCATCCGATATTGAACCAAAATCGATATAGACTGTGCCGTCTCCCCATGGTAAATGCACACCAAATCTGATGGCTCCACGCCCCCATTGAAATTGTGATTGGTCAGCTATCGATTCTGTTTTGACAATCAACATTACTGTACATGTGTTACCAGAACTACCCGCTATTTCAGAAACATCAAATGATTTTTTTTCCAAATAGTCATCACTACCATCGAAACGTATGAAAAAACGTTTTTTCAATGAATCCCTCAGAAGAAGAGGCTTTTTTGAATTGGTTTGTTGTGAAAAATCGATATTATTCACAGGATCAATCCATGAACTAACTCTATCATTTGAATCGGCTGTGACTACTGATAAAGCTGGAATTAATGCAATGCTGATTTTGTCTAACACTGGTATACCAGGCAGACTGTTCGAAACAATAAAAGTCGATCTGTCTAACTTCAAATCGAGTTGTTTTTTTATGACAACATGGTTATCTTCCGTAGCAGCCTTAACGACGAGATTTCTGTCAGTTTCAGCATGTCCATCTTTATTTAAAAAAAGTTTGAGATCGTGATTGAATAAAATGTCCTCAACGGTGTATTCTATTTTTTTACCATTTTCGTCAATGAAATCAGTCCCATCTTCATTCAATGCGTACAATGACATATATATCATATGCTATATAATTTTAAGCACCTGGATTGAATTCTATGTCTCCATGGAAATGCACAACAGAACTACCAGTGGATGTACCAGGCGGGGTTCTGATGCTCATTTCTGTGACATTAACAAAAGTTCTGTTGATCGAAATGTAATTGGAACCTGTACCTTTGTAGGCGAATTGGAAAAAAGCGGTTTGTCCTGTTCCAAAAGATATTACCAATCTATAATGTCCTTGTGGTATAGCATGGTATGAAATGGTGACTGCATTTATGTGAATTTTAGGAAATTGCAAATTTTGTCCTTGATCATTTAAATGTCCGTATTTCATCGTCCATTTACTTCCTGGGTGTCTGGTTGTGACATATGTGATACGGGGTTGTATGAGATTGTCGATGAAGAATTTTTTGCTTACAGCATCATCATCATTTGTTGCCAATGCCAAACCTGTCATTTTATTGTTATTCATATTGATTGGTACATGCATTTGAAATTGATCATTTACAACCTCATAAGCCAATTCGTAATCATAAATTGTGAAATCAAGGTTGTTTTTTGCTTCGCCTTTTATACCGTAAATCAGGACATACAATGGTAAAAGAGTTGGGCTTCTATTGTCATAAGTGGATTGAACAGTTACATATAACCGTCTTTCGATAGTTGGTGAAGAACCATCTGGTGATAAGTTCATGATAAAGCGATAATATTTATAATCTGTGTTGGTTTTGACTGTAGTGGTTCTATCGGTGTTCATGTTTCTTTTTTCAAAAGTAACCTGAAATGAATTAAACTCCACATCAAAACCAGTTTTTTGGAAATATATTTCTAAACACACAGTATATTTATCGCTATAATTGTCACGTATCAGTTTGAATAGATTAAAATCGAATCGTCCTTTGAACAGACTTGAACCATCTGTTGCCTTTTGAACCTTGAATGAAAATGCTTTTTTGTTGTTTTTATGTGGCGAGTCATTATAGTCGATTAAATTGGCATCCTGTATTCCATAATCTTCTGTAAATTCCCCATCATCCATAGCATATTTCAGCACATTTTTTCTGTTTGTGTGAGTAGTTATGTGACTCTTCACTATTTCGTCGTCTACATATTTCTTATTTTTTTCTATTTGTTCGTCTGTATATTTATTGTTTTCGGTACTTATAGTCGAAAAAGCGTCATTTACTTGCTTCAAAGTTATGGCATCTTGATTATGTGTGGCGTTTCCGAGATTTATTATTCGTTGATTGTTCATGTCTAGAACAGAAGTCATTACACCGCTTCCATCCAATTTCAATGTTTTTCCAACCTCGGAATCGACATAAGATTTGTTTGTCACATCTCTAGCACCGGTTGGTTGTCCGCAATTTATTATTTTATTCAAAGACATATCCAAATTGCCTGTCATTTTAGCTGAACCGTCTAATCGAAGTGCATCCAAAAATAATCGATCAACGTAACCTTTTCCTGTGGCATCATTTACACCTGTCGGATCAGCAAGATTGATGATCTTGTTGTTGTTTATATTCAAATTTCCAGTCATTGCTTGCGTACCATCTCGCAACACAACCTGATTAACATTCGGTTTGGTTGATAAACCAGTTTGCAATTGGTGTTTTGTAACAGCGTCAGAATTGCCAGTGCCTTCAGCAAGATTGCTGATTTTATTATTTCCAAAGTCAAAATTGCCAGTTACGGAAATACTTCCATCTTTTCTCAAATAATTAGCCAGCTCCGTTTTATCAGCTTTAAAATTAAAAGAGCTGTCAACGTAAAATTTATTAGAAGCATCTGAATGTAGTATCGGGTCTTTCACTCCGAAGATTCTTTGATTTTTCATGTCGATTGGATTTTGGGCTTCTATCTTTCCATCGTTTGTATTTAATTCAAAATAAAAGCTATGTAGATGCACACTACTTACAGCATCACTGTGACCATGTCTGGCTGGAGCAATATTTTCGACACGCCGATTATCCATGTTAAGGGCTCCAGTCATTGGACTACTGCCGTCTAGTTTTAATGTCTTATTAACCTCAGAATCAACATACCTCTTTGTACTAGCGTCAGTGTTTGTTTGTGGGAAATGCACATTTCTCAGTTTTTTATTCTGCATATCATAATCGCCGTCATCAGTAAGTTTAAAACCAACACCAGGCAATCCTTTTACTATTTCAACAACTTTTTCATGTGAAAATGTGTCTTCAGGTAATTTACCATTTGAGTAACTCATATACAATTGATTTATATTGTTTCATCAAAATTCTTCTTTACTTGTTTCTCAGGTTTGTCAATATATATGAAACTGAAAGGGTCTCTAGTTGCTTTCTCGTATAATTGTTTTGAGACATTGTTTTCACGACATATGAGACTTTTTTCATTAGTACTCGGAAAATCATAAATGGCAAAATGTGAGCAGTTTAATCTAATATCTTTTGGTGTCTTATTCTCGGTTTTCACATGACGTCACGACCGCCATGTTGGTGCCCAAAACAAAGAAAAGGCGGCCATGTTGGTGCCCCGACCAAATCCTCGGGGAATTTAACTCAATTATTATGCAAACGCTTCCTTTTGTTTTCGTTGAAAAACATGGCTGTTGATCACGTGAGTGAAAACCAGCAATAGTAGCTTTGACTCAAATATATGGCACAGCAGTTTTTATGTCTCCCCTGTATAAAATAGTCAACTAATGGTTTTTGGTTTTTATCACATACGAAATCGTCGAATATCACAATTTTTTGATTGTCACCATTGAGATTTTTTACAGGAATTATTTTATCATTGCTTGCTTCAATGATATCATAACCAGCTTCATCACTAATTGGTTCGAAATCATCCATGAGATTCTGATACTTTGACTGCTCCAAGTTTTTTGCATAAAGGTATATTTTATCAAAATACAACAGATTGTAAATCATATGCATCAGTGTGTTTGTTTTTCCAGAACCCGAAGGTCCATAAATGAGCATGCGGAAGCATCGATCAGGCATAAAATCATGTAGTTGTGTGAAGTTTGTGGTAACATCGTCGCCAGTATCATAATTAGGTATCTTCATTTATATTAAATCGTTACATTGTTTCGATAAAATGATGTAGTTAAACATGGTGTTTAACATGGTGTTCAACACGGTGTAAAACGTTATTTTTTATATATGAATTTCCATTTTATGTAAAGTAATAATATAACAAAAATGAGTTTACTTAAGTGGAAAGAACTCGCAAAGAGTAAATCTGAATTAGGGGACAAGATCAATTATGTCCATAATGCAATTACAAAACATGATATCGATCAGAAGACCAGTCAACAGGGATTTTCAAAAGTATTTAAACCAATTACAAGTAAATTAGATGATGTTATTGATAGTAATCAGGTTTTAAGGTTGCCAAGGAAAAAACGACCACTGAAGAAAGGAGAAGTTCCTGATTACGGCATTGATATAGAGGATGAAGTTCCAGATATGAATCTTGGTGATCTATTTGAACAACCTGTTTTGCCACAGCAAGAAAAACAACTGGTGCCAAAACCACCAACATATGAAGAATCTTTACAAGATCTTCTGGAAGGAAAAAAAGAGATGTATGTTGATCCTAAGTACTTTCCTGAAGAACCAGAATTACCACCAGAATATGATGATGACGATGCGATCGATTATGGAATGGATGAAGAAGATATGGAAAATGAGATATTAGGTGATCTTGGTATACCAAATTATGATTCTGTTGAAAAGGTAATAAATCAACAAGAAATGACTGAACGAAAAAACAAAAAATATCTCAATAAGATTGTCAATGCGGCTAAATTTAAAAGAAATCAATTGAAAGCCTACAAAGGAAACGTTACAAAGCAATACAAAAGTGGGAATATAACGGAAGCTGATAGGCAAGAGGAAAACAAAAGAGTGGATCGCGCTATGAGAACTCTGAATGAATACATAAAACATTATCAAAATAAAATGGAAACAATGAAAGGTTCTGGCAGGAAAAAACAGAAAGGTGGTAATGTGATATTTTTCAACAAACCGAAAGAACTCATAAAAAAATTGGATTTAATCATTGGTGAGATATTGGCTGGCAATACAAGCATTGACATGCGAAATATGGGTGTTTCTATATTGGACACATTATTGAAAATGACAACAATTAACAAATCACAATATGGTAAATTATATAAACAATATTTCCAAATTTAATGTAACTTCATTATATAATGGAACGAGAGATAGTTTTATCATCTTACAGTGTGAAAAATAAAGGGGATAATAAACCAGAAGATTTTACAACAAATTTCACCAGACCTGTAACTCTAGACAATAATAAGCAATACGTTATCGGTCTTAACAGAGTCATTAACATGTCATTCACTTGGTTCAATGTCAATGCTGGGTACAAAAATCAATTAATCAAATACAGCTCCGATAATGGTTCAACTTTTAAGGACATTACCTTTCCAGCTGGGGTATGGAATTATACGGACTTTGACAGACATATTAAAAATGTGACGAAAACTGGTGATACGTATCCGATGACTCTTGAATTCAACGAAACAACATTCAGAGTCACGGTTACATTAGCTGCAAATTACCAACTTGGTTTAAGAGCAAGTAATTTTAATGACCTGATCGGTTTTGATAAAAAGATATTAGCAAGTGGAACGCATATTGGACCAAGAGTGCCGAATCTCAGTCAAGACACAGACGTACTCAATATTCATTGCGATTTGGTCAACGAAAGTTTAGTTGACGGCGAAGAAACAGACATCATTTATTCATTCTCAACTAGTGTACTAAAACCAAGTTACTCCTTCACCCTCGAACCACAAAGAGTTACATTTAATCCTGTGAACAAAACTACAATTTCATCAATCAGAATCATGATAACAGATGGAAAAAGAAGATTAGTGGATCTAAATGGAGCGGATACGTCTTTTTCGCTGATTTTAAAAAGTATCTAATGTAACAGTATAATGAAACCGTATGAATTTAAGAGGTTTTACCATCCAAAACTTGGTAAATTTGTATTTCAACACAAAGGGTCTGGAATTATCGTTGACAACATTTTTAAACCGTTGAAGAGTGTGGCATCATCTGTTTTCAAGAAATTTGCAAAGCCAATAGCGAAGAAGGCATTAGAATCAGGGGTTTCCCATGCAGGTGATAAAATTGGTAAGGCGGCGGCAGAAAAGTCAGGAGACCTAATAATGAAAAAATTGGCAAATTTGAGAAAAGGAGCTACAACACAAAAAGCAATTGTTCCATCCTCACCCATTAAACAGCAAGAAGAAAGCGCTGACATGATACTAAATAGATTGATATCAGGATCTGGAAGAAGGCGTAGATTTTTTAAATAAATGACATGACAGCAAAATTATATAATACAATAGTATAAATGGCTTTTAGAACAAGTGAATTATTGCAAAGAAATGAGTTAGTGCGATTTCAACTTGATGATGTAATCCGAGCCCCAGGTAACGGTCAACATCAAGAAAAGAACGGTTATAGATTCACCATCAACGACCGGAGTTCTTTCTATGATTGGTACAATGCTTATTTCGAGGTTCAATTCCAGTTACAAAAAACAGCAGATGGAGCTGGTTACGCAGCAGCCGATAGAATAACGGTGATAAACGGATCTCATTCATTTATTGCACATATGATGATTAAAAGTGCTGGGAAAATTGTTTATGACACTGACAATCTACATAAGGTCACTTTTGTGAAGAATCTGTTGGAATATTCTGATGATTACAGCAGATCAGTCGGTAAAAACAGTTTTTGGTATTTAGACACAGATGGCACGACAGCCAATACTAATTCAGGATATGAATCTAGAAGAGTGCTTACACAAGCTGCCAATAATGATGGAACAGGAGGAGCAAAAGATGTGAATTTGATCATACCTCTCAATCGTTACAGTTTTTTTGAAGAGTTGCAGGATAACATGTTGGTTCCTATGCAGTTGCAATTCAATTTGAATCTCCAGAACGACAATGAACTCATCAATATGGCAGTAGGAGTAGATGCCGGCAGAGTAGTTTTGAACAGATTTCTACTATGGGTTCCAAAATTAACACCAAAAGACAGTATGTACGACAAATTTGTAAGCTCTTTCATGAAAGAACACAAATGGACATATCAGCGTGAACTATATGCAGTGTCAGCACCTGCTAGAGTCAGTGGTTTTTTTCAGATTTCTTCCAGTATTGACAATGTCAAAGCAATTTTTGTTTATCTACAACGGGCTAAAACCAGAGTTGCAACTCAAAATCCATATATACTTGATACCTTCAAACTAAATGCAGCAGACGCAAACAGTCATTTAACAACATGCAGACTCGAATATGGCAATGGTGTTTTCTACCCAGAAACAGAATATGACAGTGAAAGCAAAGTGAGAATATTCAATGATCTGATGTCTTATGCAATGCGAAAAAAGGATTACAACACCGGAACCCAGTTGAATCTTGCTAATTATAACAGCCTGTATCCACTAATCTATTTCGATCTGTCATATCAGGCAGAGAAAGTAACAAGAGACCCTAAACAGTTGATTTTCAGGTATAAAATAAGTGCCAATAGTGCAGCAGATTTCAATGTCCATGCAGTTGTATTGTACGAAGAGTCGGTTGTTATTGACAAGGTGGGTAATGAATTGGTGATAGTTTAAGCCCGCAACTGAAACAGTAATATGAAATCAAGTGAATGACTCCTATTTATTTACAATCGGAATTATATAACATATATTATATGACTAAACTTCATGAAATCAACGTAAGACTTTCAGATAATCAAAAAAAGAATCTGAGTGATGCTTACCATAAAAGGGAAACAATTGTTCTAAGACTGACAAATGATTCTCTTAATGGAAACGACACTCTTTATGTTCCAGCAATGGTGAAAAAACGATTGCAAAAAAATCGACAATTGAACAAAGGAATGGACATTAAGCTTGCTAAGACCAATATCAGAAAACAAGTAGGCGGAAGTCTTTTGAGCACCGTATTGTCACTTGGTATGAGAGCATTACCAGCAATTGGTAAAACCCTTGGGTTGAGTGCTCTTGGTGGTTTAGCAGAAGCCGGAGCTAAAAAATTGTTAGGATCTGGTCAAAAAGGTGGTGCTATGCCATTACCCATGATGATACCTTTCAATGCAATCAATCAACTGATGCCATATCTGAATATGTTTACAACCAAACAGCAAAGAGACATAATGAATGCGGCTCAAACAGGATCTGGCGTTAAAATAACACCGACTAAAACATAATCAGGTGGATTTCTAGGAACTCTGTTAGCTAGCATTGGAATTCCTTTGGCTTTGAATCTTGTCAAAAAGCTAACGGGAAGAGGAGCACCTAGGGTAGGTAGACCACCTTCGTCGAAAAAGGATGGTACAGGTGCACCTAGAATGGGAATGCCCCCTCCATTTTATAGTTATCCGCCATATGTGACTGGTAATGGTAGAAAAAAAAAAACATCCTCAACCAAAAAAGGAAAAGGGTTACTATTGGGAAAAAACAGTCCATTCAATGGCATACCCATTTTGGGGGCAATATTGTGAAACCAAAATTTCACAAAAACATACCTATGTCCAATCACGATCTGAAAAAATGGTGTAAATATTTAAACATTCCAATCAATGATGTACTGTCAAGAGATGAAAAAGTTCCACATAACCATAAACAGGCGTTATTTATTTACAATCTGGAACCAGCTTATATGTCAGGATCTCACTGGGTAGCCACTTATGTTAAGGATAATGTAATAAATTATTTTGATTCGTTTGGTATGCCACCTTTTCAAGAGATCGTAAATCATGCCAAAAAGAAAAATCTGACTTTGTTACATCAAAACAATCAGATACAAAACATACAAACAACAACTTGTGGGTATTTCTGTTTATACTTTCTGAATGAAATGAATAAGGGTAATTCGTATTATGATTTATTACAAGTATTCGACATAAATGATACAATGAAAAATGAGAGATTTATCGAATATTATTTCAGAAATATCTAACTTATATGTATTATGAAATCATATTGTGTTAAACAAAAGAAAGTGACTGAATGTGTTGAACCTTCAGGTTACAAAACAGCTAAAAATGGTAGACTAATGTTCTTTTGCACTTGTGCTGAATGTGGTATTACAAAGACCAAATTTGTTAAAAAACAGGGAAACTAAACAGCCCGTTGGGAGCGGGCTTACTCAGTGATATTGCTAATACTGGAACAGAATTATTTTTAACTAAAGGAGTACCTTATCTTGGCAAAAAAGCCGTTGAAATGGGTAGATATTATGGTTCCGAATTAATGAGAGATCCAAAGTTGCAGAAAAAAGCAATCGATTATGGTTTGAGAAAAATGAATCCTCTACTTCATAAAGTGGGATCAGAAGCTCTCGATCAATTGTCAACAAAAATAAGACCGAATAAAAAATACACAACAAACAGAAAAGATCTTGATGGCGGTGCTGTTGACATTCACAAAGCTATTGGTAAATTACCGAAACCAAAAGGCGGATGGACATTACCTGGGCATCATTACACCGGACCATATAATGATTTAGAAAATCAACTGAAGTATGACCCAAAAACTGGTCAAATATTGGAAATATATGATATGCCCACTGGAAAAGCTGATGCAATAGCAATGCAACACGATGTTGATTATTCCGTCTGCAAGGATGATAGGAAATGTAAAAACAAAGCAGATAGGAAAATGGTTCAAGCTTTAGACAACGTACCGTATAATGAAAGACAATGGGGGCATTGGTTGGCAAGAAATGTTATCAATACAAAGCAGAAACTAGGTCTTGGAGTTTCAAAAAACGGAAAAAGCCGTCGGGTAACTGGCAAGAAAAATTAGCAGATGAATTACATGCATCTATAAGACGCAACTTTACTCGGCGGCGTGTAATCGTAAATCATATTGATGAAATATGGGCAAGTGATCTAGTTGAAATGCAAAAATTCAGCAAATGGAATAAAGGTTATCGGTATCTTCTAATGGTTATTGATGTTTTCAGCAAATACGGTTGGATTGTCCCATTGAAGGATAAGAAAGGCGAATCTGTCACTGAAGCATTTAAAACAATATTCAAGGAAGGCAGAAGACCACAATATTTATGGGTTGATAAGGGTAAAGAGTTTTATAACAAACACTTGAAAGACTTATTAGAGAAAAATGGGATACATATGTACTCCACTGAAAATGAAGAGAAATCCTCGGTGGTTGAAAGGTGGAATAGAACAATTAAATCCAAAATGTGGAAGCAGTTCACAGTTCAAGGTAATACAATGTATCTCGTCATGCTACCCAAACTGGTAAAACAGTACAACAACACAAAACATTCAAGCATAAAGATGACACCTGCAGAAGCATCTAATAAGAGGAATGAAGGTATAGTTTACTTCAATCTATATGGTGATACAGAAACATCGAAACAAAAACCAAAATTCAAGGTTGGTGATAAGGTTCGAATATCTAAGTATAAACGGAATGTGTTCGACAAGGGTTACACACCAAATTGGACAGAAGAAGTGTTCACAGTTGATAAGATCCAATATACTAATCCAATAACATACAAACTAAAAGATCTCAGAGGTGAAGACATCCAAGGGAGTTTTTATGAACCTGAATTATTAAAAGCCCTACAGGATGTTTTTCGTATTGATAAAGTAATTCGGAGGGACTATAAGAAGAAACAAGCTCTCGTGAAATGGAAGGGATACAGTGATGATTTCAATAGTTGGATACCATTGAAAGACATTGAAAACATATGAATTGTGGTGAAACAAACGCACCTTGATAAATATATAAGAAAATAATATATAGTACATGTATATATGGACAAGTTCGAAAATGAAGAAAAGTTTGGTTTTTATTATGAGAGCGATCAGGATTCCGGTTCAGATTCTGACTGGTTGCCATCGTCGCAAGAAAGTTCGTCTTCACAAGACAGTTGGTCGTCAGAAGAAAGTCAGATTTCATCTGAATCAAGCCAGGAAAGTGTATAAAAACAAAATCTAAACATATAGTATGGATCCAGTTTTTCTCTATTATGAAACTCAAGAAGAGTGGCGACTTTTCAAAAAGAAATTCATCAAAGCTTGCAAAGAAAAACAGTCAGAGACAGGTGTGGATTACCTGAAGGTATATTTACAACGATTATTTTCCGTTTCAGGTTCACCAAAGTTAAATACTGATGAAATAAAACTGAAATACAAGTATTGCATATTACGTTTAATAAAAGACAAACAATTACGGAGATTTGCATTTGAAATGATTAAAGAAGAAGAACTGTTGGAAATGATAAAACCACCAATCACCGCCAAACTTATCAAAAATCAAAAAGGACGCTACAGAGTTTTTGTGAGTGATGGTAAGACTACTTTCGACGTCAGACAACCTGACAAGACCAAATTAGAATCGATGAGAAAAGCTTTCAATCTAAACAATTAGTATATGTTCAAAGGAAGTGAAATAGTCAGAACGTTATGTTTGAGAAAGTTAGTTGTGGAAGCAATATGCGACATAATAGTCGGAAACGCCAGTTACATGCATTTCGTTCGAACAATGGAGATGCCAATGATCAGACACGCATTGAAAACAGGCGTACCAAAAAAAGAAATCCTGAAAGTATTCAACAAGATGGATGCCAAAATGACGTTTTTGTACAGAGAATTCGAAAGATATTGCAATTTTCTGGCTCCATTAAAAATGGTGCAAGAATGATATATAAAAATAAAATATAGTTCTATTATATATGAACCCAGAATCAAAATTCAATGCATTCATTTCTTGTGTGATCGCAGATCCTAGTTTGAAAGATTTTTTGGAAGACTTGATAGATTCCAATGTGTTGTCGGTCATTTACCCACCAGTGAAACTGAAATTGGTGTTTGGCAATGAAGTGTTGATGGTTAAGGTGACAGACGGAATAAACAGTTTTGTCATGAGGCCTAATGACATAGATGACAATATGTTGCAAGACATTGCACAATGTTACAGCAAATACAAACCAGAAGATCTTGAATCAGACGTTGAATCCGACAATGAATCCGCCAGAGAACAGTTTTACCGCAGGTTTGGTGTCGATAGAAATGTGGATTAAATATTCTTTCGGACCGAAATCATTTAAAAGAATATTATCTCTTTCTATATTATGGAGACCAAAAAAAGAGGTCCAAAAAAACAATTCACCGACAGAGAAATTCAAGAAAAAAAAAACAAATATGGCCGCGAAACTGAATGGTATTGTGTGATATGCAACAATGGAAAGAATTATGCCATGAGGGGAAAACATCAGCATCTTAAAACCGAAAAACATAAACTGCATATGAAGATTCATGAATTAGAAAATAAATAAATATATAGTTTACAGTTAAAATCAATCGAGCCACGGTTGGTTTCAACTAGCAAAAAACCATAAGATACTTAAGAAGACATTACTTGTTATAAGATATAGAGATGAAAAATAATATCTCAGCTTATAGTATGAACAAGAGTGATTTTGAAAATCTAAGCAAAACGGAATTAATCCAAATCATAAAAAATTTGACTACCAAAGGCGAAACAAGAGTTGGTCCCCGACGACCAATACCAGCACCTCGCAAGAGTGTGCAGCAAATGGTGCAAAATTATGAAGAAAACATAATTCTTCCTCCACCAGAGTTCCGAGATGGATACAAACCAGTGGCCGCGGTAAGAACAAAAATACCGGTTGCCGCTCCAAGAACCAAAAAACGACCCGTTCCATTACCGAGGACCATAATACAAGAAACGAACAAAGCTTTAAAAGGGTTCACAAAGAAATCAACATAAAAAACAGCAAAGACCCACTTATGCAACTGCAAAATACAAGAAAGGCTGTTGCCATCCATATCAAAAAAATATTGAAATCAATGAAAGGTCTAAAATTTATTGAAACACTTAGAGTAACATTTGAAAAGCAAACAGGGCGAGAAGAAAAAATCATCAAAACGGCTTATTTTAACAGTCAACCACAAACAATAACAAATGACACACAAATCGAACTGGCTTTGTCTTTGTCGAAACAAGTCATACTAAACAAGATTGCAGTTTGGATTTCAGAAGGATCTGGTTGGACTATTCAATCTGTTGAAAATCATTATATCAATGTGGTAAAATACGAGCCAATGAAAGGATCTTCTTATATAAAACTACCAAATGAACTCAGAAGTGCAAAGGGATTGATAAACATAAAAAACAGTGACAATGAATGCTTCAGATGGTGCCACATAAGACATTTGAACCCTCAAGACAAAGATCCTCAAAGAATAAAAAAATCAGATAAACAACACGTAGACAACCTAAATTATCAAGGCATTGAATTCCCTGTGACAACCAAACAGTACAACAAAATAGAAAAACAAAATGAGATCAACATCAATGTTTTTGGTTATGAAAATAAACAAAAATATCCAATCCATGTCTCAAAAGAAAAGTATGAAGATTGCATGAATCTGCTTCTCATAACAGAAAATGAAAACAAGCACTATGTATTGATAAAGGATTTCAACAAGTTTATGTACAATCAAACGAAGCATAAAGAGAGGAAACATTTTTGCATGTATTGTCTTCAATGCTTCACTTCTGAAAGAGTGTTGAATAATCATAAAGAAAACTGTATCCAATTAAATGGAGCACAAGCAATTAAAATGCCAACAAAAGATGATAACATACTAAAATTCAATAATTTCCACAAACAACTACCCGTTCCATTTGTAATATATGCAGATTTCGAAGCCATAACTGAAAAAATACATGGATGCCAACCCAATGATGCTAAATCATACACAGAGGCTTATCAGAGACACACAGACTGTGGTTATGGGTACAAGGTTGTTTGTTGTTATGATGATAAATACACAAAACCAGTACAAATTTATAGAGGTGAAAAAGCTGTTCACAAATTCATGGAAAAAATGTTAGAAGAAGTCAAATATTGCAAGAATGTAATGAAAAAACATTTTGATAAGCCATTGAGAATGACTAAAGATGACGAAGACAAATTCAAAAAAGCTGACAAATGCCATATATGTGAAAAAGAATACAATAAAACTGATGTGAGAGTAAGAGATCACTGCCATGTGACTGGTCAGTACAGAGGATCCGCACATCAAGATTGCAATCTCAACTTCAGAATAACTGACAAAATTCCAGTGATATTCCACAATCTACGTGGGTATGACAGTCATTTCATAATGCAAGAGATCGGTGAGACAGTTAAAAATCATACATACACAAACAAGAAAGGTGAAAAGTGCCAAATGAATATAAATGCAATTCCCAATAACATGGAGAAATATATGGCCTTTATGTTTGGTAATCATCTGACTTTTATTGACAGTTTTCAATTTATGAGCTCAAGTCTGGATAAACTGGTGAGCAACCTGCCAAAAGAAGCATTGATATATACTTCTCAAAAATTCAAAGGGGACAAACTTGGTTTAATGTCACAAAAAGGAGTATATCCATACGACTTCATGGATAGCTTCGGTAAATTCAATGAAAAGCTACCACCAAAAGAAGAATTTTACAGTATATTAAATGATGAGCATATCTCAGATGATCAATACAAACATGCTCAAAATGTATGGAACACTTTCAATCTAAAAAATATGGGTGAGTACCATGACTTATATCTCAAATCTGACATCCTTCTATTAGCTGATGTGTTTGAAAACTTTCGAAAGACATGTCTGCAATACTACAAACTAGACCCCTGTCATTATTTTACATCTCCAGGTCTTTCATGGGATGCTATGTTAAAGATGACTAACATTAAATTGGAGCTTATGACTGATATTGACATGTTTCAGTTTATTGAAAAAGGAATGCGTGGCGGAACCAGTTATATTGCTAACCGATACGGTAAAGCTAATAATAGATACATGAAAACATATGATGAAAAGGCGCCCTCAAAATATATCATGTATTTAGACGCCAACAATCTGTATGGTTGGGCAATGAGTCAATACCTTCCAACTGGCGGATTCAGATGGATGACTAAAAAACAAATTGACAAAATAGACTTATCCAAGTATAAAGAAGATAGTAATAAAGGTTCGATATTAGAAGTTGATTTGGAATATCCCCAAGAATTACACGATCTGCATAATGATTATCCGCTAGCACCTGAAAAGGTAAAAGTCAACAAAGATATGCTTTCTAATTATTGCCAAGAAATAGCCGATAAATTTAATGTATCAACTGGTTTAGTTCATAAACTGGTACCTACGTTAAGCAATAAAGAAAAATACGTACTCCATTACAGAAACCTTCAATTATACACAGATCTTGGTTTGAAAATAACCAAAGTCCATCGAGTACTAGAGTTCAATCAGTCCGCATGGTTGAAGCAATACATCGACTTTAATACTGAAAAAAGAACTAATGCTAAAAATGCTTTCGAGAAAGACTTCTTCAAGCTCATGAATAACAGTGTATTTGGAAAAACAATGGAAAACATTAGAAAAAGAGTAGATGTCAGATTAGTGACTGATAAAAACAAACTATTAAAAATGGCTGCTAAACCAACATATGTTAGCAGCAAGATCTTTAATGAAAATCTAGTGGCAGTGCATAAAATCAAAGAAACACTAACCCTAAACAGGCCGGCATATGTGGGTATGTGTATCCTTGATCTTAGCAAGACACTAATGTATGATTTTCACTATAATTATATCAAACAAAAATACGGCAGCAAAGCAAAATTGTTATTCACAGACACAGACTGCTTGACATATGAAATCCAAACGAGTGATGCATACCAAGACTTTTGGAATGATAAAGACAAATTCGACAACAGTGATTATTCTCAAGATTCGCAATATTTCGACAAGACAAATAAAAAGGTAATCGGTAAATTCAAAGACGAGGCAGCAGGTATACCGATCACCGAATTCGTTGGATTGAGATCAAAAATGTATTCCTATATGAAAGACAATGACAAAGGTGGAAAGATGGCAAAGGGAATCAAGAAAAATATTATTAAGAAGAACATCACTCATGAAAATTACAAAAACGTACTGTTCAACAGCAAACAAATGCAACACACCATGAAAACGATCAGAAGCAACTTGCATCAACTTGGGAGCTATGAGCTTAATAAAGTATCATTATCCTGCTTCGATGACAAGCGATATATTCACAACAATGGTATGGCAAGTTACGCATACGGTCACTATAAAATCCATTCTACCTCGCCACGGCATAGATTCGCAGAAATATAAAACATATAGATTTCCAAGAATATGAGACCGAAAATGACCACGCCCATATTTGGCCACGCCCATGTGATGGAAACCATCGATGGAAGCCATTAAATGGAAAGTAGTATGAGTTGGGGCGTTTAAGCGCATTTTTGCAAAAATGCGTTGAAACCCCCAACTCCTATACTACTTCATGAAGTTAAGAAACTGAAACTCCATGTTCTCCAAACGTTTCTCACATCATAGTCTGCAACCTGGTAAACTCTAAAGATGAGCAGCAATTTTCATTACAGAATGTAAATCCGGTCTGCGCTAAAGAGGGCTTTACAAATGATTCCGATCCGTGGTCACTTCTATTAGTCACAGAGGCTGGTTGGATGTCTTTGTCTACAAGTAGTTTGGATTAATAGTGGTAGTGGAATTCCTGTATATACAAATGAATTCCTGGAATTTCAATTTGCAGGGTCCAAAAGAGATCCTCACGGTCGAATCTGAGGTCAGTCTTCTTTCTCAAGTTTTCTACCAAATAATCAATTTCTAGTTTATCCCTGTCCAAGCTGAACATACGCAGTTCACGAGATAGCTGTCAGGTGTATGCTTGAATCCCTGGAGTTAGGGTCACCAAGATGACAGATCAATTCCAGGAGACACTACACATTACCAGCCGAAGGGATTGCAGCCGACGTTGAATATAGGACAAATTCAAGAATGGAAAGTAGCACTTTTGGTAAGTCGAATGAAATAACATTTTTAAAAATCTCTTTCCTTCAAATTTCCCCAACCCAAAACATCCCGCTGATATACAGGAAAGTTTGCAAAAGGAGTTTTTCGTGTTTCGGCGAGAAGAACACGTTCCCAGTAGATATTGTGCTGAATGAAGTTAAACGTGGTTGGTTGAAGAGGCGATGTTTGTGGTGATATTTTGGAGCCATCGAACAACAGAAAGAGGTCCTTAGGCGAATAAATTACACTGATTACCGTCTGATTCCTAAAACTCGGATATCCGACGATACATCGGAAACAACTTGACATATTTGGGTTCCCGTGAATAAACGGATTATCGAGCAAATTAGCTACGCGCACTACGCATTCAATTCGTACCCGTAATTTGTCAACCTCGTTCCCAGGGTCTCTCTTCTCTGCCTCCCTTGGTCGTTGGAAGAGAGACCCTGGTTGCGGCTGGTCACGTGACCATCAATCCATCCAAAACCGCAGGGTGGGTGGGTACTCAAGTACATTTGGTTGAGAGGACGATAAAATACCATCCCGGGGAAGGTGAAGTTGAACAATTGTTGGTTTCAAAATGGCGCTCGAGTTTCTGAGATGTGTTCAGAAGGCGCTACTTTGGGCTGCCCGATGACGATATTATTTTGAAAGTGAAACAAGTAATTTGCCTGGAAAGTTTATATTTAAAGAAAGATCTAGTTGCTGTTCTTCCTACCGGCTACGGGAAATCCTTAATTTTCCAAGTTCTGCCTCGATTGTTGAGGGAAAGAAAGGAAACACGTAAAACACGTCGGAAACAAAGTCTGTTTCACCTTTGAACGCTTTGATGTATGATCAGATTTCTAAATTGAGAGCGAGAGTAATGCTTTCCAACGGAACAAAGAGTAGTTGGAAAGCGTGTTCATTACGGTTCGTAGCATTACTATAATTCAAGGTATTCACATTGTTTCTGAAATAAGGCTTCACATATTTTGAACAATTGTTTCGTATTTACTTTTTGTTCATGATTATGTAACTGCATATATTATATGCTAATTATTTGGTATAAAAAGTGGAATTTCTAGTTTTCACTATCTCGCCTTCTGGACAGCCACCAAGAACTGTATCCTAACTTTATATTAGTTAGAAAACTTAAAGCTCTAATCCTCGGAGCTGAAATGCGTTGCATTCGATCGAGGAATACGTTCCCGGTTTTTTCCCACTGTGTTTTTACCCCGGGTTTTCGTATCGGGCAACGTATCGCCGCTGTATTTTCCGTAGGTTTTTTCCTAGTTTCCTGTTGTGCGAATTTTTTCACTTATGTACTGCCCTTGCACTTAAATTTTTTGACTACGGTTATCTATATAATACATTTCGTCCAGATAGATACATTTCTATGTACATTTTTCAGGCTATTGTCAACTATATTCGCACTTGCACATTGATGTTCATGTATTGTCAATATGGTTTCACAAGCTCGTTCACAGTGTAAGACTATGTTGGTTAATAAAGCGCTGGTCCTGTCTGTCCGAAGGCACCATGCACGAGTCACGCACCAGATTATGTTGTTGGTGTTGTCTAGCGCCGGCGCGCTGGGTGCGACGGGTAGTAATGAAGTGTGGAAGCAGCGGTGCTAGGAGTAAAGAAAGGACTGGACTCGACGCTGATTCGCCGATTATTTCCCAGTGGGAAGGAGTTGAGTTGTGCTTCGACGGGGAACTTCAGAGCCGTTAGGGAACGAGTCAGCTATGAACGTTTTCTCAATTCCACTTCGCGATAATAGCACCAACAAAAAAGCCAACAGATCGCCATCGTTTTTAACTTTCCTTCCCGCCTGATCAAAGATGTATGCTATAAACTAGCATGGTACTGGTCAGATTGGTATACATGGAGGGGTGGACGTACGGTCGATGACGTCATGGCTATAAACCAAAATTTCTCGCATCGATGGGTAACCATATTTTCTTAACTATATGCTTAACGATTTGAACAAATTGAAAAGAAAAGGAAAATTAAACATTTCGCTGTAAGAAATAGCGAAAAAGTATTTTGGGAATTTGACTCTATTATTATGCAAAACTTATTATTATGCTACAGTGTTTTGTGCAATCAAAGAATCTGGGCTTGGTATTTAAGTGGTAGCTACGTGTCTTCTGAGGGGGCTATTTACCAAAGACATCTACCATAGCACTACAACAACAACAACAGCAACAACAACATCTTTATTTCTTGAATTACTAAATTACTTACAGGTAGAGGGGCCTGCAGGTAGCTATTGCTAATCTTAGCAGATCTGTTTATTCAGATTACATAGAATTTTTATTAGTATTTATTTTGTTTTATTGCTGAGTGCAAGCGAGCGCAGCGAGCGCGCAGCAACACTAATCTGAATGGTTAGCTGTGCTCCTTTTGGCCGAGAAGGACTGCGCACGTATGTTTTGTGCTTTCCTTACTCGATTTATCCTGGCCAGCGATAAGAGTCTTTCAGCTCCTTGAATTATATGCTAACTCTGTGATGTTTCGTAATGGACGGCCCACACAATTGATCAGCTATTGACAAAAGGAGATGCTATGTACCATTAGGCTTTTCAAGAGCAAACCGTTCCAGATACAGAGACAATCTCGCTGACGTAATTATCCGATGGAGTACGCTGGTCAGCCATTATTACCCTTGATCCCAACTTACCAGACCAACCGGCAACCGAAGCACATAATCAATCAACTACTAGGGTGACAAACAATGAACTACCAATGAATTATACTTGCAGAAACAATTGTCACTGTAGCATTTTACTTTTGATAAAAACGGCTAGTTTTATAGTGATTTACGACACCAAAACAATATTGTGTACTATTAGAGCTACACATTACGCAAAGACAACTTGAATCTCCCGGAAAAAAAACCCAGCTTAGTTGCCAGTTACGGAATAAAGCACTGTGACGAGTTACTGCACTACAACACATACGCAATGCGTGCCTATTTTGATATAAAAACTCTGAATTTCGATTTTCAGCGAAAGATTAATGGCAATCGATCGTAAAAACACTAACATTTCTGCAGTCTCTGACTTCTATGAATCAAGGGGAAAGTCATAATGTCCTGTCAAAAGGAAGAAAGTGATCACGTGCTGGGCAACCACAAAGGTGCACGTGATCACCTTGTGTCTAGGTTCTTGTTTACGTTGAATGAACTGCAAGCTACATCAGGAAAAAAGTAATCGTTCGCTTTCAGAGTTAAACAACATTTAACTGAATATTTACATTTCATCTGTCGGGTCGGGAAGCCTTCTTTGTCGGTTTATTGACCCGAGTCCCGTTTTTTATCTGGAACACTGTTGATCAAACTCTTCACTGAAGAACCATTTCTTTCAATAATGAAGCAAAAAATGGACAAGCTTTCTTTCAAATATTTCTTGAATAACAAGAATTAGTCAAATTTCAGAGTTGAGTACAAATAATATAATTATAAATAGCCAGAAAATTATAAAGACACATCCATTCAAGGTGTTCGATTCCTTTTCTGACATCCAACCCGAAAAAGCAGACCCGCAGACCTAGAAAACGCAGACCTAGAAAATTCTTAACTCTTAACTAAACAGTGTTTTGCAAAGTTATGGTTATGCCAAAAACAAAAATCAGTTATTTAAGGCAAGCTAATGGACCTATGGGAGAACAAACCTTCTTCAGCAAAGTATACAAAGAAGTACCATTGCATCAGGCAGAAATGCATCATAAGTAATTTTCTTTACTTTAACAGCAAATATTTAGAAATACCTGATGAAGTAAGGGCCAACCGAAAGAAAGCGCACAAAACACTCATTCATGTTAACTGTTTACAAACGTACACATCACGTGAGTCGTCACATGGCGTCCCTGTGCATTGCAGCTTAGTAAAACTAGAGAAACTTCGTTTAATACTTAGTGAACTGGACAACACTAATAAGTCTTAGTAAAGGCAAATGAAAGCTCACATGCGGCTTTGTTAGGTTTATACCGTTGGATTTATCATTTAGCATTTTTTACCCATTATCACCAATAACTGGTTCAGTTGTTATTGCAGTGTTTAGTAAGAAAAACTGAAACGTCGTAGCAAGCACGAGTAAGGCGATTCTATGAATTCTAGCATAAATGTTTTGTTAGTGTATCTTAAGGAGGCTCAAAACCAGTTTAAACACTTTCGAGAAACTGTACTATTTGGAAGGATTGAATCTACCCAACTGTTTCACTTAACGGAAATGTTATGACACCATATAAAACACCAATGAAGGCTTGACAAGATGTACTCATGTAGGTTACCATGGCAACAAAAGAGCCCTCTGAAAACACCGTATATTTTTCCTTGAAGCGCGTATTATCTCAAAAACGAACTCGGTGACCCCCATTTTTTATTGCTGGAGAGTGATTAACACGCCAAGATAAAACTCTCTGCACACCTTCGCAATTGAAAAATTTTGAAGTGGCTCCGAATTCGCTAGAGAGAATTTTTTTAAACTTTGCACAGAGTTTCTTCTTAGCCCGCTAATAACTTCGTTTTTGAGACATAAGCGCTTAAACACAAAATATAGGGAGTTTTTTGATGATTCTTTTATTGCCATGGTAATTTATACATTACGTTAGTATCTGCATCTTGTTAAGCAATCATTGGTTTTTCATATGGTACCATAACATTGCCGTTAAGTGAAACAGTGTTGTAGAGTTGATCCGTCTCATAAGGCATTCCCTCCAAATTGTCGAAACCCGTTTGAGCCACCTGAACAGTAAAATGGCAGAAAACCAGCCGGTGCGAAAAATATGACAGTAAAAGAGAGAAGTTGATATTATTGATGTTGTTGTGTATTAACCAGTCGAAAATCGTTGTATAGTGCCACTGATGAGTAAAAGAAATTTTCATGTTTTACAGTGCCACTGAGTAAATGGAACTTTTGTCTAACTACATTATACCCCCGATTTCCCTATGATTATCATGATATTATCACCCTATACCCAAGATAATAAAAGCAACGGTGCCCTAACGTTTTGTCAAAGTTAAATTTCTGCGTGCGCCATGTTTTGCTGAAAGATATTAGTTTATCAGACTAAGAATAAACCATTTCTAGCGATCTAGCGACATGTTTTCAACACAGGTTTTGAGTTTCATCCGCATAAATCACAGAGGCAAAAAGTCATTATATTATTCGTCACTGAACTGAATTGGAGAGAATTTAGTACGTAATAGTGATTGCCAAGGCAATGTTATTTTCTAGGTCTGCGTTTTCTAGACACTCCTGAAAAAGTTACCAGAGAATTTGCCGTTTGATTTCATTGTTCTCCATAACACTACAGTTAGTAAAATATTTACGAGAATTCGACGAAGAGGTAATATGCGACTAAATTTCTTGTGTGCGTTGCCACATTTTTGACAGAGAATATTAAATTATAAAAAAATATTTCACTGAAAGCTCGTTAAAAATCTTTATTTTTGGGCGTTCATTTGAGCGAAAAATCTCACAAAAACCCTTTCCAACGTAAAATTGTGAAATGGTCTCAAAATATTACAAAATTAGGTATAAATCTGGAGGAAATAAGTTAACAAGGCCTTTTTAGCTGTATTTACGTGTGTATAGGCAGGCGTTTGGCCAATTTATAAATTCAGCAATTCAAATGCTATTGGAAATATGCCTAGTGGTGATCATTGTGCTGTGTGAGGTTGTGACCACAGATTTTACACGCCCAGGATTAATAATGACGTTTTGTCGTGGGCTAGAGCTATTAATCGTGACCAATTCAAGGTTTCGATGAAAACAAAGGTCTGTCAAAAAAAATTTGTACTAAGTTACAGAACCTCTGAATGTTCTACACCAACTTTGTACATAAAAGAGTATGATTGTGAGAGTATTGAAACCTCAAAGACCTGCTCCAAAGAACTAGTATATGAAGATGACTCTTTTGTATTGGTCGAAGTTGGAGCTTGACAAGTTTGCTTGGATCCGTGACTTTAATATTTGTAGATGGTAGCTTGACAGAAGAAAAAGTTTGTTTATTAGCTGAGGCATATGAATTCCCGGTGTTATCTAAATCTATTGAAACAGAGACTGCTATATTCTCTGGAAGAGGAGCAGAACAGAACAGCTACCTCGAGGCAGAAGGAGACTGAAATGGTTTGCTTGAGCATAATCATCGTAATACATTTTAAAGAAACTGGACTCAGCGTTTGTAGAAAATAGTAGCGGTTCAAAAATCGTTGGATTTTTCTCAATCAAACTAGAACTTAACCTTGGATTTCCTCATTTTTCTCATCCCTCATTTCATTCCTCCAAAGAGCAATAGCTCTGTAAAAAACAATTTCCATATCCTCTGGCAATAGCTTCTTTCCTTTGACTCGTTTGAGGAGGTAAATTTCCAGAAGCCATAATTCGTTTACGCAAGACGTAACTAGTAAGAAAACAGCCAAAACACTCGTAAATACAACTGAAAAGGCTTTATTGGCCGTTTTTATACTAGCCTGAGACGCATAATTCGTCTGGGACGAACTTGGGCAAACATTTTTTCTGAGTCTGTTAAATTCGTCTTGAATAAAGACGGGCACACGACGCATTATGCTTCTGGACGAAGTATATACCTTACCCGGTCTTTGAAGACGCACTAAACTGGATAGTTCGTCCAGACGAATTATGCGTCTGGTGCCCGTCTTTATACTAGACGAATTTAATAGACGCAGAAAAAATGTTTGCCCAAGTTCGCCCCAGACGAATTATGGGGCTCATATAGATCATCATGTCTTTACTCTAGACGGATAACATGAGAGACGCATAATTCGTCTAGACGGAAGACCATTACTCGCTGCTTTTAAGATTCCAGATGTATATTCTTCACCGCCTGTCTTGTTTATCCAATTTACGTTCCATTCTTGAGCTCCATAAGAGCATAATTTTGTTTAAACAACGTTACATCGACTTCGACGCCATTGCAGGTTAATTGAATATTCTACTGTGCCTACCGGATGAAATCTACACATTTTTACTACCCCCTGAAACCTACCAAAGATACGCGTAGAAGATTCTAGGCACAAAGACAATATTTAGCAGGGGAGTGACAGGGAAGACCCTATTGCGCAACTTTTCAGATTTCGGACACAGGAAAAATTAAAAAACCGGAAAAATGCCCCTCGGTTTTCGAGTGGATTGCCATATGGCAACTCAGTAATAAGTGAAGGGTCTAACTATTGATCCATTTTATATAACGCCAAATAACTTTGGGACATCATTACCAGCAATAAGATGTGAAACCTTAAGGTAATTCCCTTGAAATTGTTCTACTATCAAACTTTTTCGGAAACTTGGCATAATTAACATTCATGATATGAACATTAAAAAAAAACAATAAAAAAATGGGGTCACCGTGCTTGTTTACGCGTCAGCAGGCTCTTAAAATGGGGTATTTTTACTGTTTTCGCGTTAAAAATTCGAATCACCTTCATACAGAATTAAGTCTTGGTTACTTAAAAGACACAAAATTTATTTTGAAAATAAAGCTTCTTTTATTTACATAAGCAGTAATGCTTCATTTACGCCGACTTTGATTTCCTGGTTGTGGAAATAGTGCACTTTTTGGGACAGTTCCGTGGTTAGCTTGAAGTCCTCGCCTTGGGTAAAATACACCCAGTACGGAACTGTTTTCCAAAAAAAAATTCATGTTCTACTATCAAACTTTTTTTCATCTTCAAATATGTTCTTTATTAGACTGTTCTTCGCAAATACCTGGAAAAAAAATCGGGGTTCACCGTGCTCGTTTGAGAGAAAAGGAGCATTTATTTCGCTATCGAGTTTAGTTTTAGCGAAATCTCTTACGTTTTGTATGCGCACGTGCTCATGTGCGCGCGCTAATGACGCGAAAATCGTGCGCGGTAGGGATGCGCAATGCAATACTAAGGAATTACCTTAACTGCTATATAGGATGACATATTATCACGTGACATGTCAAAGTTGTTTTTAGCACAGAAATCTTCTCAGCAAAAAGGCAACACTTTTTATCATTTTCCGGTGGCTCGATTTACCGTTTTGATGGTAACACTATTGGATATTTCAAGATAATTTTAAATAAATGTCCCAAAAAATAAATCCTTTTCCATAGGGGACTGGGGACTAGAACAAATGCTGTATATTTCCAAAACTAAAGACATATGTAACAAAGGCCAAGCACAGTTCACATCATTCTGACCAATCTAATTGTAGGGCAGTTAAATAAATTTTAGCATAAAATGTTAACAAGTCACGTGAGCTCATTTGCATACGTCATCCACATCAATATAAAACCTTTTCTGACGTTATTAGTCTTCGAAAAGCTTAGGTTGTTATCACTAAACCTTCAGAAGTTGGACCACCCCCTTAAGTTTTTGTGCAATAATTTGAAGCCAGGTCGGGGCCCATGCCTTAATTTACTTGGGTAGGAGGCAAACACTTGACAGACACGGCTGCATTTGGATGATACATGTATGTTTTTATTTCCTTTGTCTGGAACAGTAAATTGTATTTAATACGACTGTTTAGATTCTGACATATTACCCGGATCGTTTCAATAGGCTATGACCGTGACATAGCCGCCTGTTCCATAAGAAGAAACGTCCGAAGCCGCATTCAGTGGAAAATTTGTACTTTGAGTATCAAATAGTTGATGTTTCTTTGGCACACTGTAACAGTATGGTTTGATAGAGTCGCAGCCAATTTTGAACGTTTTCCTTATCTTGTCAGTAAACAAGCAAAACAACACAAAATTGGCCAAGCCTTGGCCACTGTCACCAACACCCTGGAAAGAGACAAGTGCTTGATCAGTTTAAAACTTAATACTTAAAACAAAGAGTGCATGTCTCTTCTTGTAAACTGAGTAAATCCTGCAAAATCAAGAGTCCATTAAGGTGATGGACTCTTGCTAAAAATAATAAGATCAGAGGCGAAGGAACGTGATTAATGATTGCAAGCGCACCACAATCAGCACAATATGGGGATACTATCACAGCATTGAACTAAATGTTTTCGGATGGCGATAAAATGTGTTCGAAAGAGTAGTTTACGAGCAACCTCGTTTCCGAGAGTCTCCACTGTCTTTGAAAAGAGACCCTTGTTGGGGCCGGTCATGTGTCTAAAAATGTGTGTTTGGGGAGAGGTGGCAGTGTAGGCCTTACCATCATTGCGAGGAAGGGAATCACAACGCATTTGATTTTGAGGCCAGGCGACCATCGACAAACAGTTTCACAGCAAGGTGATGAATGTACTACACATGGAATTCGACGTGAAAGACAAAATGTTGTTGTCAAATCGATCGGACGCAACAGAAAATATACCCGCGTCGTCCGGATTCAAAACTTTAACACTTGATCAAGCTCAAGTCAGCAGTCGAATTGAGTGATAACGAAGGATACTATTATAGTTTGCGACACGTTTAAAGAAAAGAACGTTTTGTCGTGAAAGAAAACAAGCAAGACGTTTATCCACGGGAAACAAACATGTTCGGCGATCAATCAGTCGGTGTCATATGTTTATGTCACATATCGACCTCAAACTAACTGTGCTGGTATTTTTTTTCGTTTTTCTTTCGTGATTCCTAAGCCGCAAGCTTGCAGAGCGAGTCGACAGTTTATATTCTTGCAACTGTACACTGCACCGAGCTTTAGCGTGTAATTTAACAAATTGTGAAGTATATTTTTAGGGCCAGTAAAATAAAAGAGACATTTTATGAAGTAAAAGTGGTGTGTGGTTTATTCTTTATGATAGTGTATGTTCTGTAGAAGCAACTTTAGCTACTAACGAATTTTTTTTAGCGAACTTCAATCGCCGCTCGACATTGAAGGTCTTACCAGTCACAAAAGCTCTTGTTTTTAGCTTGACCACTTTTGTGGGAATCTCCTGTGGGAATATAACATCAGCTGTTTTGACCTTTTTGAAAGATTATTTATTAAAAACTGCCTTGTCAAACGATTACGCTTTCGCCCATTTGCGGGGAAAAATATAACGAAGACCCTAAACCAGTGGGACAATGTTTGTCAAGGAGAGCCACGTGACCAGCCCCAACCAGGGGGAACGGGGTTGGTTTATTAGATCTTACTTGACATAGTATTAGCCATTCCAGCAGCGGTGGATCGCGAGGATGATAAGCCAAGAATCGAAAGAATCTGATGGTCCCCCAGATCCGCAGCAAAATAAATACCATGGGTATAAATGTAAACTTGCGATCTGCCTTTTTTACTAATTCCAAGGCCTTTGGTTTCGACAAATTTCCCCTTGGCAATAGTCCTAGAGTCATCTGTCAAAAAAAAAAGGAATAAATAGGGAAGGTAATGTATTTTCTGTTTATTCATGTATAGATTCAGGTAAGAGACCAACTTCGTTCCCAGAGTCTCAGTGGAAAACTGCAACTCCAGTAACTAAAATTCCGAATAAGCACCGAACTTACATGGGCTTCTATCACGGCGTTCAATTGTATAACATCATCCCGTTTGTTTTTAGTTAATTAGCTTTCAATTATTACGAGGGTTGGCATGTACAAAAGACATCAAGTTCAGTTTCTATGCCAAAGTCAAAGTCGCAACTCATTTGAAGTGTACTTGATGTGTAGCCTTTGCCGACGTCATTGTTTACATTTTGTTTCAGGAACATACGCTTTTGGTCACTGAATCTGTTAAAGCGTAGTCAAGTCTCCAGGTTTAAGCCTTTTAGCTTTGATAACGAGCCAGTTATTAGCCGTGGTCACACTGCGGACTTTTACAAGGTAAAACCAATTTACCTAGGGCAAAATTGTCCGAGATAAATTCATCTCGGGTTTCACTTTACCTAAGTGAAATAATCTTGAAAGGTCACACTACCCTGGTTTGCCAGAGTGGGTAAAGAAAGATCTGGTTCTGGACGGCTTTCCTCGCGCCGAGAGTTGAATAGTAAGCCGTTGTAATAACCTTGTTGCGGCTCGTCTTGAGAATACAAACTGTTTCTGCAACAAAAACAGTTCCTCGCTTGAAAGAAGATTCCAAATCAACCTAAGACTGAAGTGAAATTTCAAATTCTAAACAAAAACAAATACTTGCTCTGAATTGTGCCATCGTTTTCGCACTTTGCAGTAATAAAACAAATTTATCTCAAAAAGGTTTGCTAGATGACCTCACACATGCTCACAGAGTGTTATATGTCCGGATCTGTCATGAAGACATTCGTGGGGAAATGAATTTTCCCTAGCTAACACTTTGGGGTAGCTGTCAAGGGAAACTCTATTGTTCTCGTGACATAACGAAGCTCCAGAAGATGAAATTTCCCGGAGGTAAGTTACTTGGGGAAAAATCGATCACACTGAAAAAAATCCCGAGGTAAACTGTCGGCAACAAGTCGAGTTTACCTAGGTAAAAAGTCTACTGTGTGACGACGGCTATTAGTCATCAAAAACCGGTCAGGGGTAAAATGCGAACAGCGGGTAAAATAAAATATTAATAATGAAAAACGAGTCATAAGAATAAAATAAAGAGTGTTCGTACCCGTTTGTACTTTCACACTGAAACCCCAACACAGTTCCCATCGCTTTGGTTGCCACACCGCATGTTATAAATCCGGATTTTCATCGAACTCTGTAAGAATTGAAGCTGTTTGAATCCTTCATAAAGGTGCAGGTCTTGACATTAGAAACTTCTATAGCATTCTAGAACTGTTCTAGTTAGAAGAGCTAGGGATCGTTTGATATCTAGAACTTTAGAAACCCCAAAAGACCTTACATATTCTCGAGCTTTAGAAATCTTAGACTCACAAAATGGACCATGGATATTCTAGAATTGTAGAACGTTTAGAAATTTTAGAAGCCCCAAAGCCCCTCAGCCTTTTTAAAATAACTCTAAAATAGAAGATAGCTATAGAGGAGGTGACAATATCAATTAAACGATCCCTTTGGGGCTTCTAAAATCTCTAAACGTTCTACAGTTCTAGAATATCCATGGTCCATGTTGTGAGTCTAAGATTTCTAAAGCTCTAGAATATGTAAGGTCTTTTGGGGGTTTTAAAATCTCTAAAATTTCTAAAGTTCTAGAATATCAAACGATCCCTTTGGTTCTTCTAACTAGTCTCGTTCTTTCATTTAAATTTTAGCTTTCATGTTACGGTTCGGTTTATCACACTCTTTACGAGATGGTGTGAGGAATATAGCACTCGTTTATTGATGAAGCCCAAGCGCCCGTTTCAGTGATTAGGCACTCTTTTAAAATTTTAGCTTTGGGGCTATTTAGCTTTCACAACATGGGCCATGGATATTCTAGAACTGTAGAACGTTTAGAGATTTTAAAAGCCCCAAAGGACCCAAAGGGATCGTTTGATATTCTAGAACTTTAGAGATTTTAGAGATTTTAGAACCCCCAAAAGACTTAACATATCCTAGTCTAAGAGCTCTAGAAATTTTAGACTCACAACATGGACCATAGATATTCTAGAACTTTAGAGATTTTAGAGATTTTAGAACCGCCAAAAGATCTTACATATTCTAGAGCTTTAGAAATTTTAGACTCACAACATGGACCATAGATATTCTAGAACTTTAGAACTTTTAGAGATTTTAGAACCCCTCTTCCGTTCTAGCATTCTACATCGTGTACTGATTTTAGAGGTTCTTGAACCTTCTAGCTATAGATTTCTTGCTGTTGTTGGAAGAAGTATAGTTTCGTTAAGTGAGTTGCTTTTAGGCAAAGAAATCACCACCCCGCCGTATTTCAAGTATTTTGGCCATTTATAATATCTTGACGACAGCATTGGAAGGAAAGTTAGAAGGCAAGAGACCAAGAGGGCGGCCGCGGAACAACTGGATGGCGGACATCAAGGAGTGGACCTGCCAGCCAGCCTACGCCTGCACCAGCCAAGCTGCCGATCGCGACCTGTGGAGTGTCATTGCACGTCAACCGTCGAAGAGGCGATGACACTCCCAGATACCAGAGATCAGAAAATTACGATGAGGTAACTTCATTACTTCGCTATACTGTCCTTATCATACAGAGGCGCAAATGTCAACTGTGCGTGACTCGCAAATTTATTCACCAAGTGCAAATGGAGAGACTGACTCATCTCTGTAGCGCATACATGAAAATGTCATCTGAGCGCGCGACAAACTTGACAGTTACTTTATCTCAGTCGGTACAACCCGTGTCAAATTGCGTAACGCAATTTTAAAATTCCAACAGTATAGAAATATACGTTTTAGTGACTATTTTACTATATTTTGCCGTCAAAAATATTCTATTTTTGCGCATAATGCGTATTAAGGAAATGACAATGACGTGACGTGATTATTCTACGTCATACTGTGCCTGTACCTATCGCCTTTAATATGATAAGGAAAGTATATAGCGATGTAATAAAGTCACCTCATCGTAATTTTCTGATATGCATTTCAAAAATAGAATATTGGTTACGACAAAATATACTAAATCGTCATGAAAAATTATATTTCCATACTGTTGGAATTTAACTGCGTTACGCAATTTGACACGCGTTGTACCGACTGAGATAAGGTAACTGTCAAGTTTGTCGCGCTTACAGTCTTTCCCTCTTTCGCTGATGGAAAAAAAAGTTTTAGACTGGTGGGTCCTCGTTTTAGACCACAGGGTCTTCGTTGTAGACTAGTGTCACGTTTGTCGCGCTTACAGTCTTTCCCTCTTTCGCTGATAGAAAAAAACGTTTTAGACTGGTGGGTCCTCGTTTTAGACCACAGGGTCTTCGTTTTAGACTAGTGGGTCTTCGTTTTAGACTAGTGGGTCTTCGTTTTAGACCACAGGGTCTTCGTTTTAGACTAGTGGGTCTTCGTTAGACCACAGGGTCTTCGTTTTAGACTAGTGGGTCTTCGTTTCAGACCACAGGGTCTTCGTTTTAGACTAGTGGGTCTTCGTTTTAGACCACAGGGTCTTCGTTTTAGACTAGTGGGTCTTCGTTTTAGACCACAGGGTCTTCGTTTTAGACTAGTGGGTCTTCGTTAGACCACAGGGTTTTAGGTCTTCGGTCTTCGTTTTTGGGTCTTCGTTTTAGACACATCCTAATTCTACTGTCCATTTCGCTGCACCGAACAAAGTCAATTTATTTTGACACGCATGGCTACAATACGAATTAACAAACGTGGATTTTGCAACAATTTAACGTTTCAGTCGGCTTAAGCCAGTATCACTGAGATGTAAAAATTTCTTATTAGGATCCTTTCATTCGCTTTCCTGTACGTTACGCTTATCCTTCAGTTCACAAGTTCGTTTGTTTTGCATCTGGAAGTTGTTTATATTTTCCACTACAACGTCTTCCTAGGGGTTATCACGCATAGCTTAACCAATGAAATCCCCGCGTCCATATTGCTCGGAATACATGAAATTCTTTGTGCATTTCGTTGCACCGTAAAAAGACAACCGGGATTATAACTCGGATACCTTTCAGGTATTCCAAGGAATAATTGTTGGTTTTTCGATCAATATCACTCGATGTACCGGTGTGAGAAATAACTTTAAACATCATCTGAGCACAGATGATTTCAACGATCACATTTTCTATGGACTCTTTCTTAACAGCAGTCCCGAAAAGGTGCAGCGACCTGCAGTCTGTTGACAGATGTAAAAGAGGATTGTCTTTCAAACACTCTTTATTTTATCCTTATGACTCGTTTTTTTATCATCAATATTTATTTTACCTCAGTCTGCATTTTACCCAGGGTCTGCAGTCTGCATTTTACCCTCGGTCTGCAGTCTACGTTTTACACTGACCGCATCAAAAACTGATAAATTCTTCGGTGGCGAAAGCCGCAGGTCTTTTCCACGAGTGACGGGTAGCGGGTGACGGGTAACGACCAATTCAATTTAATATTGAACTCCATAGCAAGCTCTATTTCCTTTAAACACTAACAAAACCATAGATAGCAATACCTGAAAATGTCTGCAATAATAGTATAATAAACAAATCTGAGAAACAGTGAGAAACATCGGAAGCGTCTAAAGGGAAAGTGCTAGAGGTGAAAACAACCGCTTCGCAACCGGGATCGCATTGATTTCGAAGCCTCAATTGAGTCTGATTCTCCCTACGAAGTTGTTTTTATTACTCAGACGAAGGTTACAACATGCTACGGGTGCAAGGGACGCGTACGGCATAGGGAGTGTCGTGTAATCAGCGAAGATCGGCATCACAAAAACTCCAGAGGCGGTGTATTACTACCCTGCGAGCAGAGTCTCTTTCGATCTTCCCAGATACGTCTGGAAGAGGAAAGTAGACTCTGCCAGCCGGCTCGACTTTCTTTGATTTGCCGCTCATCCAAAGAATTGGATGAGTCAGTCCAGTTTCGACTCAATCTCGTTCCCAGAGTCTTCGTTCCCCTTGACCAGCGACCCGCTGGTCAAGGGGAACGAAGACTCTGGGAACGAGATTGGTTTCGACTTGTCAAACCTTTTTTTAAATTTGTGCGCATGATCAATCGCCATGCGTCATCAATATTCCTTAAATTTAAAACAGCGTGACAATTTTTAACTGTCTAAATTCCCATGAGTATTTCCTCCGTATGTCGGTTACAGAAACTAGTTTGCCAGAATTGAGAAACCCATTAATTTTTTAAGTAAAAATTGAATTGGCAATTTAAAAACTTGGACTATCTTGAATTTCCAAGGAAATGATTCCTTGCGTTGTCGTGTGTTTGCCAGAGTTGTTCGAAGATATCCCCAGTGTTTGTTTTGGTTTTGTGGTTTTGCGGTTACTTGTCACGCGTGACTGACTCCCGAATACATTTGAATTTTTAACGCTTGTTCAACACGAAGTGTCGAGCCGGCTGGCAGAGTCTACTTTTCTCTTCCCGACTTATCCAGGAAGATCGAAAGAGACTCTGCTTTTCTCTTCCCGACTTATCTAGGAAGATCGAAAGAGAATCTGCTCGCAGGGTAGTGTATTACCATCCGTTGCGTTCATGTGCCCCACTAGCAACACGCGACAACATCGAAATCGAAGAGGCCACTATAAAGGGAAGATTTGTAGAATCCAATAAACAGCTTCTGTGACGTGAATTTGGTATGAAGTTTTAAGCTCCAGCTCTATCAATTCAACTGTAACCGCCTACGAAGCGTTTTGGCTGCAGCTGATAGTCTAAATCATCAATACGGATGTGGAACTTGGAGAACACATTTGATCTTTTCAGTGTAGACAGACAGCCGGACAGACAGACATCTTGTGTTCTTTGCCTTAAGCACACTTGAATTTCCAGCAAATTGTATGACGTTTATAATAGTTCCTATCAAACAATCACCGTACGCGAACTGTTTTTTCAACCCTAGTTTACTGTTTATGACATAGTGTCATTGTACGTAAGAAAGTCAGAGTTTCTACAGAGTTTTTCGGGAAAATTATATTGCCAGATAATCCATATTTTTGGAGCTGAAAGTTTGCTTTCAGGCGATGGCCTAAATTGTTTTCAAAATAGCCAGGAATGTTACCGTACGTTTACAATTTCTGTTTGTGTGAGTAAAACCGTTTCAGATTTGTTTATTACACTATTATTGCAGACATTTTCCGGTATTGCTACCTAGGGTTTTGTTGAAACAGAGCTGAAGTTCAATATTAAATTGAATTTGTCGTTACTAGTC
>NC_090885.1:44638703-44641203 GCF_036669925.1 Montipora capricornis
CAATAACAGGAGCAGCAATGCGTAGAAGACGAGCACTGATCTTGTCGATGCCCGAAGCTTTATGAGGACCAATTTTCATTAGCATGGTGTAGATGATAACATTCGTAGTCATCATCCAGTGATGTTTTGTTTTCATACCCCCCAAAAAGCCATGCACCTATTTTTTAAACCACACCCCAAAAGATAAAAATCCCTTTTCAGACAGTTGATAAATAAGCTGGTTTAAAATTATATTCCTGGTTTGAAAAAAAAACCAAACTGGTTAGAAAAAAATGAGCTGGTTTAAAAAAATTTCAACCAAGAGAAAAATTAAACCACAACATCTACACTTGGTGACATTGAAAACATTTCTTTCAGCGAAGTTTCCTGATCAGCAGATCTTTATTCACAGGCGATAGTTCAGTTCACTTTACGGTTTTCCTTTCAAGCTCAGTGATGAAAGTGATCGTTTGAAGGATACACAAGGTTGTGCCTTAAGTTGGAAAATTTCTTGAATCTTATCAGTGACGATAGTCTGTCTTTCGTTTTGTGTGCTTTTTATTTATTCAGGTTTCAAGATTTGTAGTTCACGAACAGTTAAGAAAAGTTATACATAGTTCATCCCTAATAAATAGTCTCAACAGGGGTTGAATTAAACTGAGCGAAGTGTGCGAGCAGTAACATAAGCTGAATGCTATAACACCACACCACACCTCCCACACCGTGTTTAGGTAATTTTAAACAATAGATAACCACTAAATGACAAATACACCACGTATCTTCCCGCGAACGAGTCTCCCCCAGTTTCTGTTCACTGATTGAAATGCTAAAAACACTCATAGTTTCCCAGCAAAAGAGTACAAAAATTAATAACTTGCCAGCTAGCTGAAACTCCGATGTGGAACACCTTCGTTGGGTGCCCCTAAGATGACAGAATTTTCTGGAAGAAAAAAGCGAACTCTGTCTAAATTCACAAAACTTTCACATACTGGAACGAAAGCAACGCATGCGAAAGTCATGCACGGTATGAGAAGGCAAAAGAACACCACCAAAGTTTTTCATCGAAAGCACCTGATCATGACGGCCTCGTTATTAACTTAGAGATTATTCATTTATTTTTTAGGCTGTTCGTGGCGTAGTGCATTCTGGTAGAATGCAAGGCATTCTGGTTAAACGTAATGCATTCTGTTAAAAAGTGGTGTATTCGAGAATTCGTCGCAGCTTCCATACTTTTCCTTAATAAATCCAGATTATGCTGCTGTTCACTCTCTTCGCTCGCTCCATAGCAATACCGTAAAGTTCCGATAGTAACGACCCCCCGAAAGTAGCAACCCCCCGAAATTAACGTCAATTTTTTGTAGTAAATCCCAAAAGTAGCGACCCCCCCGAAAGTAGCGACCCCTCCCGAAAGTAGTGATCACCGCCCCCCCCCCCCCCCACTCCCAAAAGTAGCGAGACCAAGTTTTTTTAAATTGTATTCCGTATACCTTTAATTTGTCAATCAACAGTCAAAATTATAATGTACAATACCGTAATACGTTCACAATAAGGCACTTTAATTTGCAACAAGGGGAACAGTTCACTGATGTAGTGTAAGCACGTAATGTAAACACGTAAACCGGTATAATTTCGTATTAGCAACAGGAACGTTTCTTCAAATTTATATTAAAAACTCTGTGTAGTTTTCGTCGATTATCATTAACATGAACGTCTTTGTTCCAATTAAATGACACTGAGATACAAAATTAAACGTAGCGGTGCATCATGCAGTACAATCGAAGCAGTTTTGCTTTCCTCATCTGAGTCACTGAAGAACTAGATCTCCTCTATATCAGCTGATTCACCCATGCGGTAGTCCGGTAAACCATCGATATTTATTTCACTGTCCCTGCTACCGGAAATGGGAAGTGAAATTCCACATTTCACAAATGAGCGAATAACCGTGTCTTTCAGCCGGCGCGAGGTCTCTTGCCATGCCGTACCCACCCATTTCGTGAAAAGCACGCGCCGATCACCAGCAGTCACTTTTCCCGTCATAAATTGCTCTGGATTTGTGGACAAGTGTTCCGTGGCTAGTCTGTCGACACTTTTCTTAAATTCCGCATTAAATGTAACATCGAGTGGTTGAACCTTTCTCGTTGCGCGCGGAGGTACAAGCCCCAGTGTCGTCTTGCACTCTTGCCCTCTCTGTTGTTTGAGCTCTATGCGCATCATAGATAAGAAGTCTATCGCGTGGTTGACCAAACATGTTTGGCTTCTTCCACATATTTCTGAACCGAAAGACCATCATTTCTTCGTTGCACCACGCGTTCTCTTGGAACTTGACCACGACTCTCGGATCATACTGCCTCTTTTCTCTGTCTGGAATTCGTTGTCCTGTGCCCTTAAAGATCAGCAAGGGTTTGATGCGAGGCTCGCCATCGGCAAATATGGTCAATTGCACGGTATACTGTCTCTTATCATGGCCTTCACCTGTCGTCCGGGTCCATACTGACTTTTCTCCTCTTTCTGCATAAGTAGC
>NC_090885.1:44643703-44648703 GCF_036669925.1 Montipora capricornis
ATTGATAGGAACAGGACTGTTACCTCACTGTTGCTAGACTTATCAGCCGCTTTCGATACGGTTGATCATTTAATACTTTTAAACAGACTAGGTAATCGTTTTGGTATATGCGGCTCGGCATAAGCCTGGTTTAAATCTTACTTGAGTGACAGATTTCATCTTGTCAGCATTGGGGGTGCGCGGTCTGCCACACTTCCGTTGTCATGCGGAGTGCCTCAGGGGTCGGTGCTGGGACCAATATTATATCTGCTTTACACCTCACCGCTTGGGGATATTATCAGGCGGTACAACATGGGTTTTCATTTTTACGCCGATGACACCTAGTTGTACCTGTCTTTCAGTTCCCGAAGTAACTGCAGAATACCCTGCCATATTGAAGCTGCACCTATGAAAAGGCTGGATACGCGGATACGCAGTCGAAAATACCACTCCTCCCCAAGTAAACTTCTAGGTATATTGTGAAGTGGATACGCGGATACGCAGTCGAAAATACCACCCCTACCCAAGTAAACTTCTAAGTATATTGTGAAGTGGATACGCAGTCGAAAATACCACCCCTCCCCAAGTAAACTTCTAGGTATATTGTGAAGTGGATACGCGGATACGCAGTCGAAAATACCACCCCTCCCCAAGTAAACTTCTAGGTATATTGTGAAGTGGATACGTGGATACGCGGATACGCAGTCGAAAGTACCACCCCTCCCCAAGTAAACTTCTAAGTAGTATGTTGTGAAGTGGATACGCGGATACACAGTCGAAAATACCACCCCTCCGTAAAATGAAAGCTAAAATTTCGCGAGAGTGCTTAGGCCTAATCACTGAAACGAGCGCTTAGGCTTAATCAGTAAACGAGTGCTTTCTTCTTCACACGATGTCGTGAAAAAGTAGTTAACCGAAGCGTAAAATGAAAGCTAAAATTCTACGAGATTGCTTAGGCCTAATCACTGAAACGAGCGCTTAGGCTTAATCAGTAAACGAGTGCTTTCTTCTTCACACGATCTCGTGAAAAAGTGTAGTTAACCGAAGCGTAAAATGAAAGCTAAAATTCTACGAGATTGCTTAGGCCTAATCACTGAAACAAGCGCTTAGGCTTAATCAGTAAACGAGTGCTTTCTTCTTCACACGATCTCGTGAAAAAGTGTAGTTAACCGAAGCGTAAAATGAAAGCTAAAATTCTACGAGAGTGCTTTGGCCTAATCACTGAAACAATACGTGAAGTATTTTCCACTGCGTTTCCGCGTATCCACATATCCATGCATATACTACAGAGCATTTTGAAGTATGTTACACGAAGTTGGTATCCAGTTCCCATGTGTGATGTCCGCGTATCCACGTATCCGGGTATCCATGTTTTCCACTGCGTATTCGCGTATCCGCGTATCCACTTCTCAATATAGTTAAAAGTTTACCTGGGGAGGGGTGGTACTTTCGACTGCGTATCCGCGTATCTATCCAGCCTTTTCAGAGGTGCAGCTTCAAAATGGCAGGGTATTCTGCAGTTAATGAAGGGGTAGTTTCTAAAGAAACTGTGGTGCTGCGTCGGTGGGGAGGTAGTATACAAAAATTTGGTTTTATCAACGGAGTTGATAATGTAAATTGGCCACCGTACAGAGATTCTAAAAGCTGACGTTTCGAGCGTTAGCCCTTCGTCAGAGCGAATCGAGGGATTATGCAATAAATTATACATTGGTGAGACAGGTAGACGACTAGGTGACCGATTCCGCGAACACCTTCGCGATGTTGAAAAGAATGACAAGGATGCATCTAAGCCAGTCGCTCGCCATTTTAATCTGCCTAACCACTCCAAAAAACACATGGCTATCTGCGGCCTTTCCCTACATCTAGGTACGACGGAAAGCCGCAAGAATCTGGAACAAAAATTCATCTTTCAAATCGGCACCCTTAATCCTCACGGTATTAACGAACGCTTTTCATTTAACTAATATATTCCTATTTGTTACGTTGCCATGTTACCACCAATAGCGTAGCTCCTACTCTACTATAAAAACTACACGTAACCCATAATCCCTCGATTCGCTCTGACGATGGGCTAACGCTCGAAACGTCAGCTTTTAGAATCTCTGTACGGTGGCCAATTTACATTATCAACTCCGTTGATAAAACCAAATTTTTGTATTCTGCAGTTAAGCCCAGTTCCCTAGACGGGGATGATCACGTTAGCTCGGTTTGTCAGATCGAATCTTGTGTTCGTGACATTGATCTTTGGATGGCTTGTAACAAATTCAAATTGAACAGAGATAAGACTGAGCTGCTTGTTATTGGTTCTAAGCATCGGCCTTGTCCATCATTAGATAGCATCCTGGTTGGTGATTGTCGTTTCCATCCGTCTAATACAGCCAGGAATATTGGAGTGGTTTTTGATCAAACTTTATCGCTAGATAAGCAAGTAAACTTGATTTGTAAGTCTGCCCTGTTCCATCTACGGAACATTGTTACGGTTAGGGAGTACTTAACTGTCCAGAGCACAAAATCTCTTGTTCATGCCTTTGTTACTTGTCGATTAGACAATTGCGACTCACTCCTCACTGGTTCACCTAAGTATTTAATCACCAAGCTTCAATGCATTCAAAATAGCTCAACAGCCTGCTCAACAGCCTAGGCCGGCTGCGCATGTAAGTCCTATTCTCAAGGCATTGCATTGGCTTACAATGCAATTAATAACCTGGCTCCTTCCTACATTACTCAACTCTTAGTTCGCTATATAATCCACGAAGGAGTTTACAACCTGCTGGAAAATATCTTCTAGAAGTCCCTAGAGTACGTCTAAAATCTTACGGAGATAGTCAGAGCCTTCTCAGTCGCCGCCCCCAAGTTTTATGGAACGATTTACCCCTTGAAATTAAGTTAAGGCCTTCCGTTGCTGTGTTAAAATCGCGTTTAAAAACTCATCTTTTTAGAATTGCTTTTAGTTAATTATTTTTATTTTTTAAGTCTTTGCCTAATTTTAGTTTAAATTTACCATTTAATTTTAATTCTATAACTGTAAAGCGGTATAGAGCTTTGTATATATCCGCTATATAAATGAATAAATTATTATTTTAATTAAATTATATGGTAGTTATAGTTCAGGTGGTTGTCTATGTGGATGCCTGGGGTCTTAGTTACTTGGACAGGTTGAACTTCTTTACCAAAGAGTGTTACAGGTGGCAAAGATGGTAGTGTTCGAAGTAGTTGTGGAGTACCGGCAACGAAGATGAGCTTTCAAAACGTGCCCAAATTTTATCGGTAGGTTCTGGAATTTGTCCACAGAAAGGCCAGAGAGACAACTGCACTCGTGAACTGCCATGCATTACAACAAAGCATTTTAGGCGTCCCAGTTTGCATGAAACAATCTCTCACCTCACCAGACACGAAAGGTTCTTACGTTACGTTTCTACCTGTAGAATCAACTGAAATGTCAATTCCTCTTAAAAAACCAGCACTGAGGGTGATGACTATGTACTAAGGTACTTTCAGTAGCTAAATGCATCTATCATAGGGATGTACGAAATGGTAACAAATTGATTACATCTAGTTTATAACCCTTTGACTCTTTTGATCTCAAAATTTATTCTCCTAACTTCTTCCATAGATTTCCTCCTTGGCCGCGTATGAGAATTTGGTGTTATATCAGAATCATACCCTTAAGCTGATAATAATCTTCAATCTCAATACTTGTCTACCTGACAGTGTATTGAAATTGAGACGTGAATTGAAATTGAGGGTTATTAGAACGATGAAACTACGTGTTTTAAGCCTGGTCCCCATATATATGGGACACAAGAATGAACACAAAGAACATAGGAAGGAGCACTAAATCAAGTTATCGCTAATTATTGCCTTGTCCTTAGAAAATGTGCTGATGATTAGAATCTGTATAATTATAATTATTGTTTATGCGCACACTTTCGTCGTTAGTGATGACTAGGCTTACGAACCGAAGTGGCTGATTGTTGCCTCTGACCTTAAAGTCACGGAAGTTTGCACGCGGAATAAACGGGACGTGATCTAAACAATGGCGAAGCTGCGAGTTTTTAAAGCCGTTTTAATCGTCGAAAAGAGTAAGTTTCCTCATTACTCTTTTCAATAACATTTTTAAAATTCCTACCTCACAACATCTCCTGACCAATACCTTGTAGAACTGGAAATAATCTTTACAGGTAAGACTGACTTCATTGATATAATCACAGGCAAACAACCGTAAGGATGCGAGAGCGCGTGACGTCATGATCGGGACAGGAGTGATCGATCATTGGAATTTGTTCAAAATCAGTCAACCAATCAAAAAGCTCAGATTGATTATTTTGTCTCTCTTGCGGGAAATCAGAACTTTTTGATTTTGATCGAGCGAAGCTGGAAAATCGAACAGGATTTTTAGGTTGCAGGGCCGTGTAAATGCGATGATTTTTGGCACGATGCTAGCAAAATTATCGACTTTTCACGTGCCCAAGGCTGCCATTCGAGTGACCCATCAAATCACTCAGGACAACGCAGAAAACAGTGGGTGAGTGAACTTTATTTACGTGGCTGTCCATAAACAGGTTTTCGACAGTTTTGTAAAGTACCGGAAGTGATATTTTTGGCACCCAAGGGCCCTTGCGAGCGCCGAAGGCTCGAGCTACCTAGCGGGGTCTGGGGTCCCGGAAATGTTTAAAATAGAACACTTAGAACGCTGTTTCCAGTGTTTCTGGAACCCAAGAATCGTTTCCTAAGGCAAGGCTGGAGTTCACTTAAATTTTCTTTAAAAAGTAAGTAAAAAAATGCTATAATAATAAAAAATAAAACATACCGCTCAAGCATTAGCATGAAAGTACCGGACATGGAATGGGAAAGCACCGGAAGAAACGTCCGGCCTCCGGCCTCAATCGAAAACCTGCCATAAAACGGAATTCCGAGAGTCGCCATTTGAAGTTTTTATGTAACATTTTCTCCGATCAGTTTAATCGGCTGCTACAACTATTTCAAAATAACTTGACGTCACACGCTCTCACATCCTTGGG
>NC_090885.1:44653703-44663703 GCF_036669925.1 Montipora capricornis
CACCCATGTAAGTTGGAGGGCCCCACTACACGCCTATCCATCCTGCATTGAGCAAGAGTCCCTGAGTGGTCGACTCCACCATGTCTGTAAGATTGCCCCCCAGGGGAGGACATTTATCCACCGGATGATTAACTTGTTATGTACATTTAGGCGTAACAACCACCCTATTTGGCTAAACCGGGCGTTTCATCTGGACCTGACTTGGTGGCGGGAATAGTTTCAGAGCTGGGAGGCTGTTGATGCCTGCTTGGGCCCCTCTCCCTGACTTCCAAGTCTCGTCGGATGCTGCAGGCTACTTGGGCTTTGGAGCGATTTTCAACAGCCAATGGTTTTTTGGGTTTAGGGTTAGACTTCCAAGTCTCGTCAGATGCTGCAGGCTACTTGGGCTTTGGAGCGATTTTCAACAGCCAATGGTTTTTTGGTGCGTGGTCAGCTTCTCAACAATCTCTATTGCTTATAAGGAACTGTTTCTGATTGTTGTGGCAGCTCATTTGTGGGGTTCTCAGTGGTCTTCATGGCGGGTCGAGTTCCTATGTGATAACGAGTCAGTGGTGGCTGTATTGTCGTCAGGTACCTCCAGAGATGCAGACTTAATGGTTTTATTGCATTACTTGGTATTGTTGGCAGTGCGCCATTCATTTTCTTTTACAGCGTCATCAGTTCGTGGAAAAACTAACCTTGTTGTGGATTCTCTCTCTCGTTTCCAGTCGCAGCGCTTTCGGCACCTGGCCCTACAAGCCGCGGAAACTCCAACACCAATTCCTCCAGCTCTCCTGACAGCGAGATGCCGGTTTTTTCTCACTCAGGGCCTCGCTCCATCTACACGTTGGGTTTACTTATCCACCCAGCATCGCTATGCCGAGTTCTGCCGCCAGGAGGGCCTTTTGAGTCCAGAGGGGGCCCTTGTTGGCTGATAACCTTCACCACTCATCCATCAAGGTATACCTCAGTGCAGTGTGGTCCCTTCACATTGACAACGGCTTACCTGATCCCCAGGTCAACTGTCTACAGATGCAGCGTTTATTGAGGGGCATAAAGCATGTACAGGGTTGGTCCCCCCCCCCCGATTCGCCTCCCGATTACGATTGATCTCCTTCAGATCATTCAGCGTTCCTTGGACTTGAAGTGCCATGAGCATGTCATGCTCTGGGCGGTGTGTTGCCTGGGGTTTTTTGGTTTCTTGCGTGCAGGCAAGTTCACCACTAATTCTTCATTTGACCCCAGTATCCATCTAGCGGTTAGTGACGTACAAGCAGATGCATTTGTGGATCCTACTTGTTTTAGAGTCCACATTAAGTCCTCTCAGACTGACCCCTTTCGTGTTGGCTGTGTCATCTACGTAGGCCGTGGTAAAGGTACTATTTGCCCATCGGCGGCCTTTGGTAACTTCTTGGCTCTGTGGGGCCTGTCTCCAGGGCAGCTGTTTTGCTTTGTGGACGGTCGTCCCTTAACTCGGCAGTGGCTGTCATCCATGGTGCAGTCTACTTTACACTCGGCGGGATATCATGGTTCTTACTCAGGTCACAGCTTCCGGGAATTGGTGCAGCCACTACAGCTGCGGTTCGGGGAGATCCGGATCACCTCATCAAGGCCGGTGGTCGAGTACCAACGGTATATCCGCACACTTATTGGCGTTCTGACCCAGGTGTCTAGTCAGTTGGCTTAGCAGGTAGTGCATTGATGTCGCTTTTAGCTGGAGTTGGTGCCTCAGGTCTGGGCCCTTGGGAGGCTGTGGCTGAGTGGCGACAAGCCCCCATTGCTCCAGGTTGTCCAACCCGGAAGGACAACCCGGAGGTCCTTTCGGCATGATGTGCGGGGCTCGTGGCTGGGTTGCAGGTAGGGCAGGCTTATGGGGTGTTCCACCGACCTGGGTTTGGGTCGTTGGTACCAGTCCCCAGATCCTTGGGCACCCAACCTCCATTTGCGACACAGGCGTTAAATAGGGTTAAATGCAATTTACTCTTAGTTAACAACCAGGAGAAAGTTGCACAGTTTGTCTGGCGAGGCGTGGCGTTGCGTTGCGTGGCGTTAGCGTTTATCAGTATTTTGGGGGTGTGCCTGCAGCGTTTTTTAGCGTGTGCGTATGTTATTTGCATGTGGGGCTTTTCCGTGGCGTCTTCTGGCAGTTCTAGCGGTCAGCAGTTCTCTTTTGCATATTATGCGTGCGCCTTCACATGTCCTCGTGGTTTTGCTTGGCTCAGCGTTCGGTGTGTTGGCGCTCGGGTGCTTTCAAGTGTTTCCCCGCCCTCCTCTCCCTACTCAGGGGAGTCACGGCCCCTCCTTTATAGTTTTTCCATTGAATTTACTGTTCAGTGTGACGGGTGCTTGATTTGTGGTCTTGTGTGGCGGGCGGGGCTCGTGGCTGGGTTGCGGGTAGGGCAGGCTTTATGGGGTATTCCACGGACCTGGGTTTGGGTCGTTGGTACCAGTCCCCAGATCCTTGGGCATCCAACCTCCATTTGCGACACAGGCATTAATGTCAAGGTAAATAACACGAAGAAATACCTCCAAGAATCCGAGGAAAGGGGGGAAGTAGGAGAATAAAATAAAAAAAGATCGGTCACCAACCTCGTTTAGGAGAAAACAGAAAGCAAACCAAGCTCGACCCTTCAACAACACGTCTCCCCGATAGCGCGGTTTCACTCTCACTCTCTCGAAACATTGTTTTGTTTAGAAATGTCCGTTGAGACTTGTGAGACAAAGAAAACAGAACTGAATCGTGAAATTTGACCATAAAGCCTCTTAGGCATGCCTAAATACGAACATGGCCTATGCTGTGTTATGCGCAGAACGGGATGCGCAGTGCAATACTAGGGAATCACCTTAAGGTCATTCCTCAGAATTGCACTGTGCATCCTGTACTGCTCATACGGTGTGTCAATATTTACAAATTGGTCAAATTTGCAACATTTAAATATGAAGTAAGTCGATCATACAAGCCAAAACAGTTCTCAAATCACATAAGAAAAGTTGTGAATGACAATAATTCTTTGCGAATAAGCGTGCGTATTCCGAGAACACGGCAAATTTTGTTGTTTCGATCTACGAAAATCAAGATAGACAGGTACAATGTTGGTTTACTCTTAAACAAGCACAGTGATCTCTATTTTTTCTTTCATAATTTTGGTGTACAAATTATGCCCTTTAACACAAAAAAATCAAACAAAAATTCTCGGAAGGGAAAAAAGACATAGCTAAAAACATACACAAAGCCGCTTACCCAGGGATGTAAATTATGATCTTGAAAACAACGCCTCCAGAAACGTTTTGAGTCAACGTCGTTCTAAGTCGAGTGATTTTTCCATAAACTATGTAAGAAAGTGTTCCATATGCTCTAGACTTTCTATCTATCAGGTAATTTTTCAAGTGGTACTTTAAAAACCCTTTTGTTCAGCTACTGCAAAATGCACCCTGAGCCGGTGAAATAAAACATGTGATTAGTATCGGTACAGGCATCAATGGGGTAAGATTGGACCATTGTATCTTTTAAGCAAGCATGGTGACATATCTTTTCTATTGTAGTTTTCAAAACAGGGATTAGTAGGGAACATTCACGGAAAGTTTCAAGAAAATCGTTTGACAACTTTTTTTCTGAGGAATCACCAAAAGAGAGGGAAGCTAAAAAGGAAAGTGAATAATTTCTTATGGTCGCACAAGACCAGGCTTTGCATACAAACAGTGCCAAGAACCTAACAGACCAATTTCGATCTATTAAAGTTCAATCAAAAACAAAAGACACCATCTCGAGGCTCTGGGGAATAAATATAAGGATTTGTATGAGTCTAGTCCCCAGAGCCTTGAGATGATGCCTTTTGTTTTGGATTGAATTTTAATATATTGAAATTGGTCTATTGACAATCAAAGTGTTTCCCCAGCATGCAGAATGTGTGGAGAAAGAGCAGAAACAGTGAGCCAACTAGTATCAGAATGCACTGCACTTGCACAGAAACAGTACAAGTCATGGAGAAACTATAAGGTCACCCACGTTATCCACTGGGATCTCAGTGAGAAGTGTGGTTTTGAAAGAACAGCAAACTGGTATGACCACAAACCCGACCCAGTCTGGCATGATTCTGAGAAGTACATACTGAGAACAAACTCAGAACCAAGTGAATTAAACACCACATCGACAAAGAAGAGTTAAGCCCTCTATGCAGGATTTGCGGTGAAATGGAAGAAACTGTAGCGCACATATCCTCTAAGTGCACACAATAAGTGCAAAAACAGTACAAAGAATGGCGACATGAAAACATCGCTAGAGTCATTCACCGGAATCTATGGAAACTGAATAAGTTACTCCACTCTGAGAAGTGGTACGAGCATAGACCAGAAGCAGTTACCGAAAATGTAGACGTTGCCTGTCCCGTTGACAAAAGAGTACTGGAGAAGGAGAGAGAAAAAATGGACATACACCAGGACCTGAAATGGGAGAGAGTGAAGAGCTGGGACCGTAGTGATACTTCCCCTTTTACTCCTTCAAAATTCATTGAGTACTGAACATAGATAGTGAACAAGTACAAGGAAAGGTTCGTTTATACAAACGTTGGCTGTGTAGCGCTTATATTTTAAACAGAGTTAACTGGAGAGAGTGTAGTGTAATGTAAAGTGCTAGATTTCTATCCCATATGAACCATGTGAGCGTTAGCCCTACTGATGGAACTGGGCCCAAACAAGGACAGAGAAAAACTCTGACCAGGGTGGGAATTGAACCCACGATAGTGGACAACTCACTTGCGTATGAGTATCCGGACATATAATTCCTATTCAGATCGTTAAACAATGAGTTTGTTCCACAAAAAGTTGGATCATTCCACTTGGCCGTGCAAGGTATCCTAGGCCACATGCTCCATGCGTCGTAGTATTTCCTGCAGATGCAATGGCGGATTAATAATACCAATATCTCTGCCTTTCTGTGGACAGAACAACTTGTGAGGCGATGGTATTCACTCTGCAGACGTAAACACTGCTTAGCCTTGGCCCCAGGCTTAGGGCTTAGAGACCAAGTGTCTTCTGAAGGAGTAGGGTGGTCCCAAAGACTGCAGATACCTACAATCACCCAACATATCTGGAATCTCAACATCTTTAAAAAAAACCCTCCAACTGACAAGACTCCACACAACCACCCACCAACGGCACAATCGACACCTGACACATCTTTCTGATTTCATTTGCCAGAGGAGAGCACATGTACATGCAGTTGGTGATTTTCACATCCTCTTTAGTCACCAAGTTCCTCCCCCCAAGTCACTGTAGTTAAAAAATTATTGAATCTGATTGGTTTTACGCGTGCCTATTTGTCGCGTAATCGGCGTGCGATCAAATAGGCATTTTACCATTTTGTCATAGTTACGATTAACCACGGCAAATACCATTTTGTCATAGTTACGATTAATTAACGATTGTGCTCGTAATTTCAAATTGGCCTCGCGCAAAATTACTTGCCCGATTAGTCCCTTTATCACATATTTATCAAATTGCCGAGTCGCGAGATGGTGCCTTTTGTTTAGGACTGAATTTTCATATACCAGTATATTGAAAGTGGGCTTTCGTACACTACCACTACCACTACTACATACATTGTTAACTATTGCTGCTGCTGCTGCTCCTGCTACTACTACTACTGCTGCTTGCTTAAACTGGGCCCTAACCATGCGATGCAAGCGTGGGGAAAAACCAACATGCCTTATACCCTGTCACAGATGCCTTAACTAGTCGAACATTACTGTCTTTTGTTCTAACAAAATTTTGAGCTGGCAGTCGCTTGTTCTTCTCGCCTTAAGAGTCTCTGATCTTTGGATGTGGTTGAAATGGGATGTGACAGGAAGAGATTTGGGGGCAAGCATTAGCTTCCTCCAAGATCTTCAAATATCAAGTGTTTTGAGTACATCTATACCATTTTGAAAGCATCCATACACTGTAAGTTCATCAAAGGACAACAAGCATTCACTTACCATCAAAGCTTCTCTTGCAACATGAGAAGAACGATCAGCATCAAATACTTTCTGATAATCTACAATTAGAGACAAAAGCTGTTTTTAAACATGAACAAGTAAAGCAATATCACATAAACTGAACTGGAATAGCAGTAATAATTAATCAATGTTCAATGTTCAGTATAGAGTCTGATATATATTTCAATTTTTATGCACATTTCATGTCAATACAAGTTCTTGTAAGTTTTCATTGCGTAATGATTGTCAGGTGTGAACTGTTAATATTAATTTATTAAATTTGCTTGCAGTTCTGTTTAATGTTTAGTCATTACCTACAACTACATGTGTCTTCGAGTGTTTATCGGAGAATCTTGCTCTCTAAGAGTTCTTCCAAGCGATTAATTTTCGCTTTGCTCGAACAAGTAAACACCAACCTACAAGGAATCTCCATTCCTCCGCACAGCTGTTTGCAGTGACGTCTTCGGCCAGTCACTTCCACGCATATCTTTCCGCCACGTGCGATAAAATACCACAAAATTCGCGAGTACTCGCGAGGTAAATGTTCGATTGTTTCGTTGTCCTTGACCACCTTCTCGGCAAATTTGGCGACTGCATTATCAAGCTCCTGTTCTGCATGAATTGTTTCGCCTATTGCGGGTTTCCAAACATCTTTATAGACGTGGTCATGATACCCAGGCCCTGGCCCAGACTCCTCCCCACATTTATAAAGCTTGGCTACTAAACACTCGTTCGTTTTGTTTCAATATCGAAGGAATTCCAACTTTATGGTGAAACCTTGATTGTTTGTCCTTGTTGGTTTATAGCAATAGAACGTTACTGGAACTTCAAACTTTATTGTATTACATTTTTTTCCAAAATCTGCGCTTCTAAATTCGGGGTGCGGCTTATCTACGGATGCGGCTTATACATGGACGTTTACGGTATAATTTTATTACGTGGGATGCCACAGGCATAGGCGATTAGAACACCCACACGTTTCCAAGCTTTTTGGCATTCTGAGAGTGTGTTAGACCGCTTGGCCGCAGTGATGGAGTTCTGATATTGCGATGAGAGGAAACATTTACTTTGGAATCCTTTCCGCCCGTGATGATTGACACAGTATTAAACCTCACATCTGACAGTATTTGATAAAGTGGACAGATGATTTTTCTTTGGGAACGGCAAGCTTTAAAGGTAAGGAGAAATTTCTATGTTATTTCTAGATCTTGCTTTGTTCTTGTGTGTTCCACTGTGAACATTGTTTTGTAGCGATCCGCCATCGAAATCATCTATGGAAAGCCTTTACACGAAATAGAACAGATGAAAATTATCTTCTTTACAAATCTCTGAGGAATAAATGTACCTCTCTGCGAAAAAAGGCCATTGTTTCATACTTTAAAAGCAAGTCGACTTCTGTAAATCAAGATCCAAAGCAATTTTGGACCACATTTCAACCTTTTTTACATACCAGTAAATCATACAAGCCCAATAATGTAATTCTACAAGAAGGGAATAAGATGATCACTAACAAAAAGCAAATAATTAGTATTTTTAATGATTATTTTGTAAACATAGCGAGTGATATTGCCGAGCCTGTGGACAGCACTGGCGACTTTCAAGAGCATCCCAGTGTCCGAGCCATTTTAGAAAATGACATGGAGCGCACAGATTTTGGTTTCTCACCCATCAGCACCATCTACACAGAGCAACTTTTGAAAGAAATCAAAGTAAACAAGTCAAGTGGATACGACCACATTACTCTGCGACTGCTTAAAGAATCTGCATCAGTCATATGTTTTCCTCTTTGCTCTATCTAAGAACTGGAAAAAAGGCCAAGTCACACCTTTATTTAAAAAGGACAATGAACTCAGCAAAATAAACCATAGACCAACATCTGTTTAACAACATATTTGAGAAACTACTTGCCTCCCAGCTTCAAGCTCACTTCGATGGAATCCTCTCTGACTACCTATCAGCTTATCGTAGAAATTACAGTTGTCAAACGGCGCTATTAAGAATGGTTGAAGACTGGATGGACAGCCTTGACAACAACAGACTAGTAGCAACAATTTCCATCGATTTGTGCAAAGCGTTTTACAGCCTACTGCATGCACTTCTGCTTATTAAACTAAAGCCCTACGGTTTGAACCACCATACATGTCATCTTTTAAAAGATTACTTGCAGGATAGAGAGCAAAGAGTAAAAATCAGCGACACATACTCTTCTTGGATACGTGTTAAATGAGGAGTTTCTCAAGGGAGCACTCTTGGTCCATTTTTATTTAATATTTTTATCAATGATATTTTCCTCTTTGTAAAGCCAATTTAAACATCTATGCAGATGATCAGCAAATCTATGACTCACATGAGGATCCGGCAGCACACCACCTTACAGTGCAAAATAAACACTTGACAACGCAGTTCACTGGTACAAGATAAACGGTTTGAAAGCTAATCCCGGGAAATTTCAAGTAATGACCCTTGGAGAAACTAGCCGTACACATAATTTTAAAGATCAAATTAACTTATTAGGGGTTAAATTAGACAGCAAATTAACGTTTAGTAAACATGTTTCCGACATCTGCGATCCTGTTAACAATCAGCTTAAGGTTATTAAGCGTTTCAGAAATATTGTATCCAGTAATTAATACTAAAACTAGGTTGTATAAAGCTTTTATCATGCCATATTTTCTATAATGTAATAGAAACACTCGTGAAAGTTTGGGAAAACTCGAAAAAGCTGTGGGAACACGAGCCGCGGTACATGTTTTCTATTTCTTAAGTAGTGTATGGCACTTTTGCGGAGCTGGAAATATGCGAAAATTAGAATTGCTAAACAAGCAGGCTTTGCGTCTTATTTCTGATGATAATAACAAAACATACGAAACTCTGCTCAACAATCTGAATATGACAACTTTAAGAACAAGAAGAATACAAGACATTCTTATAGCGGAGCTCCGCGTGCACGGAGCACCATCGTTAAGAAAATATGGTAACCCATCCATGCGAGAAATCTTGGTTTGATAGCCATGACATCATCAACCGTCCGTACATAGGTACGTTCGTACGTCCATCCACCCCTCCATGTATGTCAATGTGACCAGTATCATGCTAGTTTACAGCATAATTCTCAAACGCATTAATAATTCATAAGCCAAAAACAAAAGAAATCACTACCGTGAAGGAAGTTTGGATATGTGGTCTTAATAAGCATAACATTTCGCCAACTTTGATCCCAAATATCTCTTAAAATACTGATTCCTTTGAGAAGCAATATCAAACACTCGAAAGAGTGTTTCATCTGATATCCAACCACCTCGAAATCGGTTTAAAAACTCGCTTCTCAGTGTTTGGATATCCGATGAAACACTTCTTCTCGTGTTTGATATATTACATCTTTGATATTGGACATCCATCTTTTGATCAATTGACACCTGTCAAAACAAGGTATCTGCTGACCAGTATCACGTGACCACATCGTGGGCTCAAGCTTAGAGCTCATTGAAGTCAGCTTTTTCTTTTAAGTCGACCGCTGACCAGGTACTGGTTTTTGATTGGATGGCAGGCTCAACCCAGGTTAACTCACCTGAACATAAGCAAGGCTTCATTTTTCGCGCGCTTTCTGTGGCTCGACGCGGCTACACAGCCATACTACATCAACTAAAGTTCTTACACAGTCAATGCTTTTTGTGTTCAAGTGGAAAACGGTTGGGAAGATGTTTTCTTTCTGCATTTTTCGCTGGTTTCAATCCAGTTTGCTATATCATGATATTTGTGGTCCACACTGGTGGTTATGCAGTTATTCAAGTCAAGCATCGGCGGGATGTAAACTTAAAGCTGAGTGTGCGAATTATTTTTAATTTATATGTTCATCTTCTGCCTCCTTAGTTATGTAGAGGTTTATCTGTAGTTTATTGTACTGTTTTGGTAGTTTTTTCTAGGTGCTGCCTTTGCGTTAGTCTCACAATTAGTTGGTATTGTTTTCGCGTAACACTTGTAAATTTTTGTCCCACTAGTTTTCCTATAAATTGTACCTTTAGTTTAATGGAAATTGGGGAGGTTGCAGG
>NC_090885.1:44671203-44681203 GCF_036669925.1 Montipora capricornis
CCTGCTCTCGTCTGACCTTGTAGCTCAGTCGGTAGAGCGGCGGAGATCTAACTGGAAGGTTGTGGGTTCAATTCCCACCCTGGTCAGAGTTTTTCTCTGTCCTTGTGTGGGCCCATTTCCATCAGTAGGGCTAACGCTCACATGGTTCATATGCGATAGAAATTGAGCACTTCACATTACACTCTATTCAGTTAAATTGCTTTATTACCATTTTTTGTTGTTAAGTCACTAATAAGGCTTGTGTTTGATATTTCGACCACAAAGTACAATGTATCCTTAAAGAACTTTGTTTCATGTTTGAAAAGGAAGTTTTTTGCACACCTAGCTTTTCTCTTAAGTGCAGTCAAGCGAGGCTAAAAAAGAGTTGGGTATTTCAAAATGGGGTTAAGTCAGAACTCATAGTTTTAATTCAAATCTACATGTACTGTCAGAACATGCCACCCCATTACAGCTTTATTTTTACAACTGATTTGACATGAAAACACCATAGAAACCCAAGGCTGTGCTCTGAGGAAAATTTCGGGGAGCATTTCAGCTGGGGTGCCCAGTCCTCCAAGTTGGTCGCCCCAATTAATTATTTATACAGCTGTACATACATACCTACTTTATTTGTTATGTTTGTCAATAAAAAAAGGCAGCTAAAAAGCTGATGTAGATGAATTCTGTTAACAAACTTACGAATTATTTACAATGAATAAGAAAGAATACAATACCCAGTGAGATAATCAACATCTTTTTTTTTTTTGAGCAAGTCATCTTGATCTGGATGAAAATCATCGCTACAGGACAGAACTAAAGTATTTTTTCCTTATATTATCAGTAAAATGTGTAGTGGAATGAGCTTTTTGTGGATTCGGTCGAAGCACCAGTCACAGCGTTGTTTGTTTAAGGATTTAGGGCATACAATGATTTGTCACGACACCAAAGACAACGCGGGATTGCTCTATTTCTACAACAACAACAAATAACATGATATTTCCTTATTTTTAGTCCGTTATTTCATAATTATACACGGCCAAAACAACCATAACCTAAATATATTTTAGCCGAGCAGGCGCAGCCGCGCAAAATCGTAAAAATATAAACTGCGATTCCGGGTTCATACAAAAGTAAATTGCACTGCTTCGCCGGCTGCGCTTTACCACTGTCAGAGCAGAAGTAACAACTCTTTTTTTTAAACTATAACCAAGAAATACCAAACTCCACATTCCAAATTTAATGCTATTTTTAGAGAAAGAATCGAAATTTGTGCGGCCGCCGGCTGTCACATGTAAAATCATGGATTATGTTACATGTGAAATCAGGTGGAATGGCATTTGAGCCAATCATTGTTTTGTACGAAGAAAAACATTTTCTGAGAGGTTTCTGTAACCACCATCATATTAAAATTTTTAGCCGCCTTATCTGCTAGAAATACATGTACAATAGGCCAGAGTGCCCGGCCGGGCGACCAGGTGATTTTTCTCACTTGCCCAAAAACAAATGTTAGTCGCCTCAGGCGACTGGGCGCCGCTAGAGCACAGCCTTGAAACCTACATTGTGGCCGAGAATAGGCAAATACTCAAAAGTTCCAAGGAAATATTCAGGAGTGAATTTAGATCAAAGAATAAAACAGGCCAGCAAAAGTTTATATTTAGCAGATAGCTTTATAACTCTACGTTCTTTATGCCAAGAATTAGCTCATTTGGGCCTGCTATACGGATAAAATATGAAGTTGAATTATACCATGTAATTTGAGTAGGCGTAAACAAACAAGTTTTTGGGGAAACCAAATTCATCGACCTTCGCATCACCTTGACGTGCTCTAGTACATAGTAGCTGTAAACTCAAAACTCGGCAGGATAAAAGACAAGGAATCAAAGTACCTTTGGAAGCAATTGCTTTTTATTCAGATTCAAAAAGTGGCCGAGAACTGGGCCCAGCCGAAAACTGGGCCCCATACTGTACTGATTTAAGGTAATTCCTTAGTATTGCATTGCGCATTCCTACTGCGCACAATTTTCGCCTCATTAGCGCGCACACATGAGCACGTGTGAGTACAAATCGTAAGAGATTTTCATTTAACTAATATATTCCTTTTTTTCACGTTGCCATGTTACGTAGCTCCTACTCTCCTATAAAACCTACATTTGTACACGTAACCCACAATTCCTCGATTCGCTCTGAGGAAGGGCTAACGCTCGAAACGTCAGCTTTTAGAATCTCTGTACGGTAGCCAATTTACATTATCAACTCCGTTGATAAAACCAAATTTTTAAATAACACTAAAAACACCCCATTTTAAGAGCCTGCTGAAGCGTAAACAAGCACGGTGACCCCATTTTTTAATTGCATTTTTTTAATGTTCATATTATGAATGTTAATTATGTCAAGTTTCCAAAAAAGTTTGATAGTAGAACAATTTCAAGGGAATTACCTTAAGGAACAAGAACTTAATTTAACGCTCACTAATTTCAATCAACGAAGTGACCTTACCTGTTTTTCCTCAAAAGTAAATGTTTCTCGCTCTTCATCTGCCCCTTTATCTTTATTGGCCTCGTCTCCTTTGTCAGCATCGTTTACTAGCGTTCCACAAACGTCCTTTTTCTCATTCAGTTTTAAGTTCATATCCTCTATTGCATCTTGAAATTCTTCCCCATCGGAGTTATTTTCATTTAAATTCTCATTGTCAAGTATTTGTTTGTTCTCAGACAATTTACCTTTTCCTTCATAGCTTTCTCTTTCTTCTTCTACTGCTAATTTCCTCTTAATGTTTTCATCTGTGAGAAAACGTTCCTCAACAGATTTGTTGCTGTCTTGGGCTTCCTCGTCAGGCTTTGACGCCATATTGGAAACCTATATAGTACGTCATATAAGCTAGTAGTGCTATTTAACAATTAGACCCGTAGCCCGCAAAGGCTACGGGTCAATAGCCCATGAGGCGAAGCCGAATGGGCCATTGACCCGTGGCCCTTAAGGGCGAAGGGTCTAATTGTTTCAGTATCCCCCAACTAGTCGGACAAAAGAGGCAATAATAAAGTTACCAAATGCAAGTCGAAAATATATTTATTCCGGAAGAAAACGAAAGAGAGCGTCACGCTTTTCGCTACTCGATGACTATTACTAACAGTCCTCTAGTAGCGTAGCCAATCAAAATGCAGCATTTGCATTAGTCCACTGCTAGTTGGGTGATACTAATCTTGGTTAGAATGTAGGACGTTTCCACTCTCTCTCCGCCATCTGTCCCGAGCACAGGCCAACCCGGCTTGGATTGGTGACTTTCTCGCTTTCTGTGCTGTTATTTACCTGATTTAACTCGATTTAAGCGACTTATCAGCTTCCCAAGAGTGAATTATCTAATTCCTTTTTCCTTCCCAGGTTGTCACTCGAACATAAATAAAGGAAACTCCGGGGATGGTCACAGGGATAAATTTACTTCTCTTTGACCAAGGGGGCTGAGTGAGGCTCACTTGCAAAGAATTTGGTCACGGCAAGGCAACCGATCACTTGAGCCTCGAAACGGTGAGAGCAAATCAGTGAACGGTTGACTTGACGTGTCCAAATTCGTTGTGAGCGAGCCTCGAAGGATTTTGAACATTTGAATATTCATCGTTGTTTCTCAACAATGGATACTCGCTGGACCTTTAAACAGGGTCAAAGAGAGGTAAATTTATCCGTGTGGCTCATTGCTGGAGTTTGAGCGTGACTGACGCCGGAGAAGTGTGATTTTATCGGCGAGATGTGAGGTAGGCTAGAAATTACTTTCCAACCTTCCATTAGCCATCCCAAGCTCAGTGTGAGCATGGCCGACGAAAATATAAGTATTTGTATAGGAATCCCGATAAAAAGCTTAAGAAGATAATAATATAAAAAAAAATTCTCAATTAAAAATTCCAGAATTTTGAAGCAAGCAACCGTGGACAATCTTCTTGTCGGACTGTACGTTGGATCAGTGGCTTGATCTGATCGTCGTAGTTACAAGTTGAGAAACTAAATACTTTAAGCAAGAGCCGATACAACGTAGATTTGATTTTAGTGGTGTACAGTCGAACCTCGATTATCCTATTCGTCGGGACCTCAGTAAAAAGTCCGGATAATCGAGAGTCCGGATAATCGAAAATATGAATATTAATGAGGCAACAATGTAAACAAAAGGAATAAAGATAGCACATTTTTAATTACAAAAGTCTTGTACTATGAACTGCCCCTATATAGTCCAGTCAAATTCGCTCGAAAAATGGGATAACCCTCAACTAATTGCAACAAAACGTTTTTCAACTGATAACTAAAGAGAAATTATCCCTCTATAACATACTAAAAGTCCCAGAGAATCGAAGTCCGGGAAAGTGCCTAAAATTGCAATTGATTTCGACCCATTGACAACCAAAAATTTCCAACATGGAAACGAGGCTACAGTAAAGTTTTTGACTAAGTCGCCAGAATTTATTACTTTTTGTGGGAATATCAACCTCAAATCATCAGAAATGAAAGACTAGATACCAATTAAAACAACAGGTGTATTAGTTTATTTCATTTCATTCTCGATCGTGTAATTTTGCACAATCCGGCAAATACATATACATAGATAAAAAAAATTGATACTGCATTCTTTGAAAAAAAACTTTTTGTGTTCATTTACTTTAAGAATTACTTTCAAATATAACTTAATGTCGATTCAAATAATAACTGTAACACTTAAGTATTCAAAAATTTACAATTTAGCGAAGGGAAAAACCCTAGTTTATCAAGATTCAATTAGTGCGTGAATTTGTCTATTTGTGTACCGCCACCCAAGAGTAGTCTAAGAGTGCGTGTTGGTTCGTCTCGCCAGTGTCTGGATTGGATTTTGCCGTAAGGCCATGCAGCGTACATTCCTCCTGTTCTATTGGAAAACAATTCTTTTGATTCAGTTGATAGATGCTAGTAGCTTTTAAAGTTATATCAAGGTAAGCTTAAGGCTGATTCAATTTTAAGAGAATCTTTAAACAATCAGTGCTGATCACCTACATATGGGGAATTGCCGTGAAATTAGATTCTGTTTCATGATCAGCCCTTCGAGGCGTGTGAAAGAAATCTCCCCCTAGATATCGCAGAATTCATTCTTTCTAGCTTAATAGAAATCCAATGCTCATATCTAACTACTACTTCGAAGTAGAAGAGTTTCTTTTTGAAAGCCTATTGTGCTGGCACGATCTTTGCTGACGCTGCTCAAATACATTTTGAAATATGCTTATCAAACTTGCTTCGTAGCATAGTGAGAAAGATAAAATTGTTATAACAATTTAACTATAATTTAACGTTTTTCTCTTTTCATTTCTATATTGCTTAGGTTGTTATTTGGAGTTTTACTCCTTCAATGTGTTGTTATGGATGGAGCGCCTCTAGTTTGCGCGATTTGCGGAGTTGCAGGCTCAGCGCACGAATTTTCCACAATTGGAACAAAGGGAAGAGAAGGTATAAATCGCGCCAGCGGCCTCAGAAATGATTCGATTAGTGTTGCTCCTGGACAGCATGTACACCCTAATTGTCGTCGAGATTACTGCCACCCCACCAATATATCCAAGGATAACAGAAGCCGCGAAAATGCGGGTTCTCAATCTGCAACTATTCAACGCAAAAGAAGTGCAGACCAGACATTCGATTACAAAAGCGATTGTTATTTTTGCGGCAATAAAGTAGATGTTAAATCTGTAGACGTATGTAGAGTGATGACTCTAGAGACTCAAGAAACCGTTTTGAATAAGTGCAACGCAAGGCGTGACACATGGGCAGAGGTAGTAAAAGCAAGAATTTTACACGTACATGATCTCCCTGCCGCTGAAGCAGTCTATCATAAGATATGCAATTCCAATTTTCGTACAGATAAACAGGTTCCTGCGTCTTATGCTACGACCCAGCTTGAAAATAAGAAAGTAAAACGAGGTCGTCCCCAGAATGAGGAGCAAAACAAAGCCTTTTACATGGTCACAGAATATCTGCTCAAACATTCTGATGAGCAAATCACAGTGCAAGATCTGGTAGCTAAGATGAACGAGTACTCAGGGGATTCCGACTGCACAGCTTATAGCCAGACTTACATGAAAGCCTGCCTCCAGAAGCATTTTGGAGAGGAATTGGTTATCACATTCAGTGATGGAAAACCCAATGTTGTAACATTTAGGAAGACTGCTGCGGCGATTCTTAGCGAGTTTCACAAGATGGAAAAAGACGCCCCTGATGTCGAAACAGAAAAGATGAATATAATCCGAACAGCTGCTGCGCTGATCAAGAGTGAAATCAATCAAACTGGTTGAGACTACTACTAGTGAAACTTACCCTAAAGTTGAGTCCGACGCCGAACAACAAGTTGAATTTCTTCCTGTATCCCTCAAAGAATTCTTGCATGGTATTTTAGCTGAAGATGATAAGGTTAAACTTGCATCGATAGGACAGACACTTATGCAGGCAGCGTGACCAAGAATGTTTTTAGCGCCTTTACAACTGTTTCCTGCCGCGCAACTACATTATCACTTTGCGTCCCGGTTTCTGATTGACACCCTCAATTCTCTTGGGTATTGCGCTTCATACAATCAAGTACAACAATTTAATCAAAGCGCGGCGGTTTATGAGGGGACGGACATACCGGAGTTTAACGGCCAATTTGTTCAATATGCAGCGGACAACGTCGATCATAATATTTGTACGCTTCATGGGAAAGACACTTTCCATGGGATGGGCATCGTGGCCGCTGTCACACCATTTACTAGCCACACAAGGTGCGTACCAAGAAAGAAAGTTACGTCCAGGGAACTTTCTGAAGCAGGTAAAATCGAGATATATCCCTATGATGAGAGGCGGTTAGAAGAGGTGGAGATCAAATACAATGACGTGGATGTTGCTAGGGTAGTGGATCCCATGGAGAATCTCGATGTGCTCTGGAAATCGTCCCTCTTGTTTGGTTTCAGTCGTCCTGCGTGGGGTGGGCTAATGCAGCACGTCTTGACTGGAGACCACAAAGGAAAATCATCTGTGATATTTCTGCCCATGATCAACGCGAGCGCAAGTGATGCCACCTGTATATATTCAACCCTCAAGTTTATCGTGGAACACGCGAAAAGGCATAACATCACAGTACCTGCCGTCACCTTCGATCAGCCTTTGTTGTGGAAAGCCTTTTGCATGGTTCAAGGGGAACCACCAACAAGTCCAATCCACAGTTGCATCCCACGGCTGGGCCCCTTTCATACCAAGATGAGTTTTGTAGGCTCTATTGGGCATCTGATGGCAGAATCTGGTCTGCGAGAGATATTGGAAATCATATATGCGCCTAATGCAGTCAACCACATGCTTAGTGGTAAGGCCATCTCCCGAGCAGTACGTGGTCACTTTATCGTCGATGCCGCTTTAAACTGTCTCCTGTATTCAGCCGCTCTGGGTGTTTCTGTACCGCTAAGGTTAGGGTTAGCACCCGCCGTTGCTCCTGTCGCAAAAATAACTACCGTGTAATCCTGCTTGTGGTCAGTGCAAAGGGTCTGCTTGTACCAACGCACCCGAGCAAATCCCTGACGATGAAGATTCTGATTTCGACTCTGGTTGAACAAATTAGCTGTAAAAGGCGGTTAAAGCGGAGTACAAAGTAAGATACCCCTCACCTGCTTTGTTATCGGGTGGCAGTCATCGGTCTGCATAAGATTTGAAATTATAGACTTTTGTTAGGAGCCGATGGGACCAATGTCAAACGTTCCATTGACGGGACTTTCTTTTCTGCACCAACAAAGCAGAATGTTTAGATTAACAGATATTGTGACCTCTATAACTGTTTAGAAACTAAAGATTGATTGCGGGATTTCTAGTCGTACCATGCAATGTAGCGGGATTATGATCTGGTTTAAATTGATAAATAGAGCGTAAACAATGTGACAATTCTTATCGAGTTGTACGAATAGCACGATTTTAACTTAAACAACAATCCAGCGGCTTACCCGGCCCAAAATTGTTACTGTATTGAGACAATAAAATAGTAGCCGTCATATAAATTGGGTACCCTGTGGTTTTTCATATAAGCTTTGTATGGGAATTTTCTTTTCCGTTTTTCGGGGCCTTCCCGAACTCCGATTCTTTGGGACTTTTGATATGTTGTTAAGGACATCCGAATGAGCCATAATCCGTTGAAAAACCTTTTGTTGCAATTTGTTGAGGGTCTGACCCCAATTTGACTGGACTAATACTCATGTACACTGTTTATAAATGAAAACCTATTCTGTTATAAATAATAAATCATTTGTCCTTGTTCTTGCGTACATCGGAGATCTGTTGCTTGCTGATGCCAAATTCAAGTGCTAATTTGTTCCCTTTTCTCCTTTATCAAAACGTGAAATAATTATTTGTTTGTCCTTTATCGAGAGAACAGATCGCTTTCGCTTCGTAGACATGCTGTCGTTTGAGTCGTGACCGTTGCGTGCGTTTACATAACCCAAGCAACAAAACAATACAATACTCAACCAATCAAAATTCAGCTGAATGCATCAGAATGCTCTTTGTCGCCGAGCGCTAAATCTTTTGAAAGCGAAGCGGTAAATGCGCTGTTTTGAACACACTTTTCTTGATTTTAAACATTTTTTACCTCTGAAAGCTTTTGAGATCAAAGCTTATTAATATTCATGAAAAAAACGGGACCAGAGAAAAAGTCCGGATAATCGAGGTCCGGATAATCGAGGTTCGACTGTACTATGTTTCGGCTGGCCAAACCGGCCTTCTTCAGGTACAATGAGAGTTTACATTGAATTTCTTCTATGTACATATATATATTTTGTAAATCGATGCTGACGTAATACTGGAAAAAATGTGATAAAACATAGCAGTTACAACGAATTTGAATTCAAATACTAAGTATTTTTGACGACGAAACATTCACCAAGGTTCGCAAATGATGGGGCTTTAGCTTTGCATGAAAAAATCGCGGCTGGGATGGATTTTCGAGGCGCAACCCGCCTCTGAGCTGACTACGCGAGCTTACGGTCGGAATCTTAGTGTGCTGCCTTGACTTCGTCTTAGGACAGTGAAAACACGGAATTCCCGAAACGGTAAAATAAGCACTTCAGGCTTCCATAACTGCGAGGATCATAGCTTTACTTTATTTCATATCCGCAGTTCACTATATGATTCATTTCAAATATCATTTCGTTCCTTAAAGTCTTTGAGCAAATTGATTTTTAAAAAGCGAATGTATTGGCCTATAGACGCTTTTGCGGCCCATTAATTTGTCAGTTTAATTTCAGTTGTTGTCTAATATGAATGAATGAACTGAAGGAGTGAGTGATTATATTCATGAGTCCTTTATGTAACTTTTGGTGTTCCTTTTTGCACCATTTTTCTCCTTTGTAACGTTCCTTTTTGTAACATGTTCCTTTTAGCAACTTCCGTTGTTACAAAAGGGACATGTGTTCCCTATGGTAACTTGTGCTTTCCTTTTGGTAACGTCCCCGGTTTTTGTGAAACGTTCCTTTTTGCAACTTTTCAGGTTACAAAGGGGAAGCTGTGTTCCCTATGATAATTTTTTAGTGCCTTTTTGTAACCCAAGAAGGTCCTTTCAGTAACTAGTATAAGTAATTGTTTTCGGGTCCATGCTTGTATGACCTGACCTCTTCTTATTCCAGGCAGGGCCATAAAAAATACTGTATCTTGACTTTTCGCAGTATATTTATAATACTTTTCTGATAAATTATTTTTTTGCAATATTCTACTTACCTAAGAGAAATCCATTTAAAGACTCGATAAATTATCATTTGCATTGACCGAACGCCCTTATCCATGTATCCAAATTGGAAAAATCGCATAGAGAAGACAAACTTTAGTATTTTCCTTATCAGCTAATTCATTCATTTCCTTACCAGCTAATTCATGTCAATAAAAGTAGCAACGCATGATTACGGATGTACTTTTAACGCAACAGAGTTGTGGCAATGTTTGCCTTTAACCGACAGATTAAACGGAAGAACAAACATTTAGAAAAGGCGGTTTCTATAACCGTTTCTGACCATAA